>NC_068368.1:11096031-11356031 GCF_020536995.1 Dreissena polymorpha | reverse complement strand
GAAGTAAAGGGGACTTGTTCACAGTTTGGTTCAATAACAAAATTGTCCAACTCATACATTTACAAGGGAGTGTCTATTACTTTAAAACAAGAAAAATAATACTGCTATGAAAAGTTTGAAGAAAAAAGGACCCTTTAAACAGTATCATCAATCGAAGTCGTAATAATACTAAAGCTTTCGAAACGCTTTCTCTAGATTGTTCTCAAGTATGCCCCGTTCTAACAAAGTATACACATATACAATGTAAATGTTTAAAATAAAGATGCATGTGAACTTTCGCAACTCAATATTTTGCTTTGGATTATTGCGGGTAGATTAGATGGATACCGCTTGGGATTGCATTTGGTATCAGGTGAAGGTCAAGATCGCTGTTAAAATACTAGAACACAATTTTCTGGTTAGAAACTTTAGTCTGGGAGTTTGGATGTGTTACAGGATATTGTGTGTACATGTCGCTAAGTATGAACAAATCTTGAGTGAGACTGCAATCGGGACACGTTCGGTAAAGGTCAAGTAACTGTTACTTAATATAGAAAACAAGTTTCCGCTCAATAATTTTAGATCGAATGAAGGTATTGCACTGACATTGTTTGTGAAGTTTTACGTCGTGTACTCCGTTTCTATCTTGGGGAATTTTACTATTAAAGATAATTGGTTAGGAAAGTTTAACTGTTTCATCATACTGTTACAAAACACATAAATTAATGTCCCAAGAAAAATAATGGCGACAGATTCTTCAGCAACAACGCGATGAAGAATGGTTCAAAAGTAACAGAAAAAATAACGACATAATCAGCCTCTGTGTTGAAGTCGGTACACAGATTGGCGTAGCCGACCGCGTACGAATGACGGGCAGATCTTCACGGCGTTAGTTATAGGCCCGACTTTAAGGAAGCGCACCCGTAATGGGAACCTTTCTAAATATAATCTTATTTTATGATGTATTATTATATTATGTATTATTTTCTTAGTCAACATCATTTCATTGAACTACATGCACATTTTTTGGTAGGCTTTCCATGCTTTTACTGATTTTTTTCAAAACCGCCCACACGCACGGCTTTCGTTTGAGTTTATTTGCACACCTTGCGTATATGAAAGTTCCATAATTCATCCAGAGTTTCAAACATGGGCATGCATTTGGTGTGTATAGATGCAGTAAAGGTGTTAAAAGTTTAAACAAGATGAAATAAGTTTTCTTTTACAGACATTTATATTTATAACTTGTTATCTATTGAAGAGCGCCATGAAATGTAAGTGGTTTCAGCCAAGTAAAAACTGGGTTGGTTAAAAACAAAGTGTCATAAAATTCAAAATAGAATAATTTAAGTAATATTTTGAACTTAGTTTTTGTAGATACACTATATACAGAAAAAAAATACCAAGAAATAGACATATTTACCGTTTACTTTTTGAAATAAAAATAAAAATGCAACATACATGATTGGTATTTTCAGCAGTAAATCACCCAACTTTTTTTTAATTTAAAACTTGAATAATGTGCATTTAAATGGCAGCATATTTAACAATAAACACAGCTTATATGCGATATTAAATCAAATTACGCTAGAAAAGAAATAAAACGCGTCGCAAAAAGAATGCGTTGTCGGCAGGATTCGAACCTGTGCGGAAAGATCCCAAAAGTCTCTCGCCTTAACCACTCGCCTACGGCAACTTCAAAATGGAGCTAAAATAAGTTAACAGGTAAAAAGGCTCTTCATTCTTCTAAGAAATCGCGGGAGATTATTATGCGGGCGATTCCTTATAGAAACATTCAATTCACCGTGAGCGACAACTTCAATACTACATGGGCGACAACAAATGTACAGCTGGACAACGATCAACATCATCGGACCTGTGATATGTTCCACTACATTTCGATTGATATTTACATTGTATAACAATAGCCACACTTTGTATTTCAGTAGAGACGTTCGTCAAAACTTTATTGTTATCCGCAGATTGTTCATCATGCGTGTATTTATATCAACGCTATTTCCATTTACTTCGCATTTCAATAGCTAAATTGTAAAGATTTGTTTAAATCCTAAAGTATACAAAAAAATCGAATTAAGGGGAAGTTTGTGTAACGTAACAAACATTTGAACATTTCCTATCGAACATAAGAAAAATCATTTAATTTACAACAAGACTGTTGCCAACAAATATGGTCCCCTACCGGCGAAACTCCATCATGTTCATCAGATATTTCTAGTCTATGTGTTGCCATAGCAACCATAATTCTTGACGTATGAACAAAATGAAATGACGTTCATAATTGCCATAATGCCATCTGTCCATGTGTCAAGTTTCATGAAATAATATGAAGAACTTTTAAAGTTATCAGAGGATCCAGAAAAGAGTGACAGACTGACTGATTGATAGACAAACAGAGCGCAAACCATAAGTCCCCTCCGGTTTCACCTGTAGTGGACAATAATAACAATTTCACGGAGTGGCCTTTTGGTTACAAAACTTATTAAATGGCGTGGAGTGTCACTTCTTTATATTATAATACGTTATAAATTTATTTACCTAGCCGACTTCCCCATGTACTGTCAAGCAGATAGGCCAACATGTCATTTATTAGTTACACCCCTTCGGTAATGAGCTGCACGTTTCCTGATGTTACATACTATCGTCTTGTATATCATGGGTATTTAACTAGTCACGTTTTGGATTAAAGGAGTGAAGGCAGTACCAAGCACACATCAGGACATTGCGGACAAATCGTTGTTGCTGTCATGGGGCCAATAGGCCGCTGCATATATTATGTAGCTAAGAATGTTGTACGGATACTGAAAAACGGTGTGCTAGAATTAAATTAACACAAATAAATAATTTTAAAACAAAAAAATAATTTATGTACGTTTTTTAGCTTTAATGACTACGTGGCATTTTATGATAACATTGTTTTCATGTTTTTTGTGCGTACTTTATTTAAAAATTCAGTAGATTGGTTTTGTTGATCCTTTTTCTATATACGATCCTTCTTGGCTTAAACACGTAACACACTACACACTTTTGCTTTGTTTTGTAGTCATATACGCCAGGGATTTCGAATATACGCGCCTAAGTATCACTAATTGTGAGGTCGAAGTGTTAATGCTTATAATGTTAATTCGCTGCAAATCTCGCGGTATGTTACGGTCTTTATGACCCATGAATGTAGACACAGATGGCGGAAGATAGGGTATTTTGGGGTGGTACCAGTCGTCCGTTAGAGAAAGATATTCATGTTCCCAGACACTGTCATCCCAAGTTAGTTGTTGGCATTTTATAGCACTCCTAATCATCTTTGTGACGTTACACCTGTACCCACTTTAATCACATAATAACACGAAAAACATAAATATGTAGTCTCCCAAAGTGTTAAGATCGCAGAATGCTGTTGTGTTTGACGCTTGCTTTCTGATTGTTTTGCCACTCGTGTCCTCTTTCGATGCAACCATTGTCGAATGAGTTTTACACCAATAAAGAACGAACTTGGTTGAAATCGACGTTTTATCACAGCCCGAACCACCTTGAATATAACTTGTGTGAATCGGCTTACCGTAACGAATCAATAAATCCATGCTTACATCTGTTGCCAAGGGAGGACTGGTTCATGTAATGCACACCCTGTCGGTCCTCCTGACCTCTCTTCAGCTCATTAATGGACGGGTCACGTAGACGCGTTCTAAAGGTACATCTATGTCCGTATCTAGCATCGCAACTGGTGCGACGCTGACTGCCTGGTACTGTTCGATGAATTACGCCATTTTTTCCACAAAAACAAATACTGACTGAAATGAATAACGTCATGCCAAAAGTTTATATGCAAGAGCTAGTAAGTTTCGAATTCAAGCGCAAATAACAATATATAAAGTCACTTATACGTTTTTGAAAAAAGTGATTTACACTATATGATTATATATAGTTGTGTTTATGTTTTTCCTGTATCGTATAATCTCTGACAATAACGAACATTGCTGTTTTAAGTGCGAGAGGCAATTTTTAATACATTTAATATTATCTGTGTGCACAAACATACCTATCACCTCCTAGATAATGTACAGTTCATTTCAACAGTGGAAGATATAGACACGTCACATGTCCGTTCTAAATGCGTAAGTTTGTTCGTCTTCGGCTTTGTACTCGGTAGTAAATATACTACTCAAAATTTGCTAAGGATCCCTTTTTATTTTCACATTATCTTTAATTTAATTTAAAATGTTATTTTGCAGATTTTGATATTATAATGTGTGTTTTTGATTTTATTTTTTATGTATTTTTATGTATTGATTTATCATTGATGTGTAATGCTGGCTGAATCTAGCTAGAGGTGAGCTTCAAATTACACATACTATAAAAAGTGATCCTTAGCAAATTTTGAGAAGTTTATTACACCATACACTGCGTGGTGCAACCCACTCAGCACTTGCTTTCCGTTACTTTTTATCTATGCAAGTTGGCCGTCTAAAACAGTTATGTTTTTCCTATAATTTAAATGTTTAAAGCATCATTTATAGCCATGACCAGTGTATCCTTTTCTTTTTCAAGAACTTCTTTAATTTCTCTTGTCAATATTGTTTAAATGTTCAAATGTTCTAGCGCTTTCATCGTCTGTAACAGCTAGTTATCCATTCGTCAGCTGAAATAAACATTTATTTGGATTTGTATACAAAAAATCAAATCATCTGGTTAAAAAGGACATGCTTCTATCAAACATAATCATCTTAATATACTTTATCATTGATAGTAAAGATTTACAAACTGTCGTAATTTAATGAACTATGTACATCTTTAGTGAATAGAAACTACAAACGAACACTAATACATGACGAATCGTCAGCTGTAAAAGCTAAAGTAGAGTTGTTAAAGAGAAATCGAGAAGACCGAATCAAGCATTGATAACAAATAGTCTACAAGTGTGCCAAAGTTACGATCATACGATGTTAAGGTTACTCAGCGGTGAACAACTGAGCCAAATTCCCCAAGCAGAAGGAGAGGTGTGTGAAACACAATATTATTTTGATTATACATTCGTAAGTGGAAAAAAGACAAACGATCATAATGCAACCAAACCGGTCGATGCAAAACGTCCTCCATTCTTATAAATCATCCGCAAATAAAATTTATTCAGCTATGAAAGTTTGAGCGAAATCCGAATGATGCAATCAGTTGAAGAAGCCTTGGGGTTTTATATTGTATAAGGGACACCAGACAAATAGTCACACTAATAGTACAAATGGCTACAACAAAAAAGAGCCCAAATTCTGCCCAAATTGGTCGCAATATTTCTTTTGCAATCATCTGCACATTAAGGTTATTCATGACCAGGCTTTCATTCAGTTTACAATTAGGATTCATCTCCCAGCTGTAGGGGTCATCAAAATGGTTTGTATGCAATATAATAAAAATGTGCTATGTTTCGTTTTTGATGCAACCCCAAGATAGATCTGCATGTTAATTACCTGCACACAACATTTAAGCGCAAAACCTCAAGTTATTTAATACAAATGTTTTAAATATTTTAAGTAACAATAACCTTGATTCGCAAGCCCTAAATGAAATTTCAATTGAGGTCTTAATGTTAGCTACCTGCACACACAACGTCAATGAAGTACCTTACTCCGAACTCAAGTAACTGAGCGAAATCCGTTTTTTCTATGTTCAGTAACCTATAACTTGATCCGACTAGCCAAAACAACAACGAAAAGCTAGAAATATACGCAAGCTAGCTTAATTGTAACTTAAATCAGGATTGATCAAAGGAAACTACTTTTTTCTAGTTAATGTAACACTGGCCACAAATTCCAGACCAGGTCTTCATGCAAGATACATACGCATGAAATGTCAGTGCAATACTCCGTATACATTAAATTTATTAAGCAGAAAACGTTTTTGTATTTTCAATCACATTAATCGTAACCTTGACCTTGACTATACTTTTCCAAAATGCAATTCCAAGAGAAATTGCTGTATCCAAAGTTTCATCGCGTTTAGTCCATACAAACTGATTATTAAACCACCTGTTTGACGTCGACCGACCGCTTGCATACAGCAATACACACAATGCCATAATGTTATAACCGGACTTTCAACTTCGTTTAAAGCTGGTTAACAAGAGCTGTACTAAGACAGGGGGGTCGACTTTTCTCTAAGTCACTTAGCAATATAATGCCTGCGTATACATATTTGAAGACGCTAAATAGTATATGTAAATATTTTACCAATTAATTTTTGTGAATTGTTATGTCCCCCAGTCTATACTGGGGGACATATTGCTTTTTGCACTGTCTGTTTGTTTGTTGGTTTGTTTGCGTCAAACTTAAACATTGGCCATAAAGTTTTGCAATATTGAAGATAGCAACTTGATATTTGGCATGCATGTGTATCTTATAGAGCTGCACATTTTTAGCGGTGAAAGGTCAAGGTCATCCGTCAAAGTCAAAGGACAAATATATTGGGGTACATAGTGTTTCACAAACACATCTTGTTTTTTTAATTTGCAATCTAGGTCTGCATATAATCTTACTTCACATAACATAACAGCACAATATACCCCTCAGTTATTGAGCAGGAATCAGTTTTAAACTTGTTTAAGTAACAATTACATTGATCCCAATGGCCCCAATAGCAATCCTAACAATCGTCGGCTTGTAAGCTACCTACAAGCACAATTGCATTTTCTTCCTGCATCCAAACTCAAATTATTGAGATGAAATCTTTCTCTGTTTTAGTTTTTTGACCCCACGTGCCCCGTGTCTAATCCCTCGCTAGATCCAGATGTAACATTTGTCAGCACAACACTAGTACGCATTTAAAAAAATATTTTAAGCAGCAGGGACCTTTTCCCACTTATCTTGATCAAGATCATATAAATGAATATATATATATATATATATATATATATATATATATATATATATATATATATGAATGTATGTACGGGGTAGTCGCATGTGTTGGAGACGTTAGCAAGAAGAAAAACAATTTGCATAATGTTGCAAACTTGTAGCCAAATTTTTGGAACCTGTTCATTGACCTCACCCAATGACCCCAAGCACAAATTATCATATGTTAATATCAATTAAAAAACTGTATACAGCGTAATTTGGATGAGTTATGGACCACGTTAACCGTAGCTAATTTACAACGTAAAAAGAGATGCATAGTTCTGCTAAAAAATCATGTTAATATTTGGGTACAGACGACACAGTATTATTATTTTTACATTTTAAGATTATAATTTTCGCGAGTTTGTTACGTTTTTATGGTTCAATAAAAAATAAATATTATGGTGTGCGTCTATAGTTTATACCTTAAAAGCCATTAGCGGTTCTAAGCTGTTTTTAATTGAACACATATGACGATACAGTTTACTTATTACTGGAAAAAAATCAAGCTATTTTAAGTCCTTGGAACTTTATTTGCCGGCCACGATTTATCTATACGTTAATTAGTATTACAACGAAAATCAGTTAAAGCGATATTGCCGATTTTCGTGATTCAACAACATTTGAATTCGTCGAATTGCCCATGTATCAATCATTAAGATCTGCTTATACGGAAGATTCATTCGAGGAACGCACGCGCGAAATAACAACGTCACTATTTAAGGAAGCACGGAACAGGAAAATTGCATCAGACGAGTGTTATAATTCAACGGATAAACACACTTAATTAGTAAAAATGTTATTGTTTGAGAAATCATTTACAACCTTTTCAATTCATTCCATGACATTTCTTTAATGTATATATTTTGAACTAATTACTCGAATTATGTATTGTAATTAATCTGCGGATACGTGACATGTTTCTGCTTCAAATGCATGCGTCAACTATTCATACTTTTTTTTTCTATTCACAAATTTCAGTTGTCGAACACATTAAGACATGAATAACGTTTATGCAATATGTATTTTTGTTCGTTTTACGACTGACACAACACTTGCATCGAACTCTGTTTCATTTCTAGAGACGATGAAACTTACGATCTGCATATGCACGGTTGCGGAGCCTTTTCTTCTATTGAACGCCATGTTATGGTGCGACCACGTGCGCGCGTCAACGATTGAGCCTGGATATGTAAGCAGCACCACAAACACAGACGGACACACGAACACGGGTCATGTGGATGATGTTTTTTCACAAGCACCATCGACACCGTTGTTGTTTGATCTGGTTGTTTCATCAACTGAAATGACTAAGATGAACGTTTCTTCAACCTTTAATGCAATGGAATTTTTGTGCAATGATTTACAAGAAGACTTCAACGCAACATGTGTTAACGTGGCTACGACTACCCCCAAAAGTGTTCAAAACTTATTTGAGAACATCTACGAGGCAAAAGTATACATGCTCATTACTGAGTATTATTTTTATTTCACGAACATTCCAGGTTTTATAACGAATCCATTAGCAATGATGATTGCCGTGTTCGCGCGACCATTCAATACGACAGAACTTTACATTCTAGCCCTCAGTGCCAGTGATCTGCTGGTAAACATCTTCAGGTTTATTTGTGCTTACATTGACAGCATTTACACAGTACATTGGAACGACCACCGATGTAGGGCGTGCCAATATCTAGTGAGCTCCACTATGGTGTTTTCCAACTATATCATAGTTTGTTGGACTATAGAAAGACTATATGCTGTTTTATACCCGTTAGAGTTGTTCTCATTGTTTTCGATTGGACGCGTTAAAGTTGCGCTGGTAGCATTGCTCTTTAGCGCATACACCTTATCCATACCTTATACGTTCACCTTTTACGCCGAAAAATCAGTTGATGGGAATTTCGTGATTTGCAACAATACTGATTTTATCATCACGTGGTTACATTTTGAAACATTTTACTTCGTGATAATACCAGTTTGCATTGTGGTTGTATCAAATCTTATCATTATAAAAACAATTTATACCAATGGAAAACGAAGAATAAAATGGACAAACAACACAAATATTTGAAATAGAAAGACGTAGGCATGAACTGTCAAGATTGGCAGTCACTTTGGTATTAAAATCTGCGGTATTTGTTTTGCTGCACATTCCGTATCTACTAGCGCTACTATGGTTCATGCTTTATCTTGATCCATTGGCAATATTCCAAAATAGTCACGTGGATTTCGTGAGATTTCATTTGTACACTGGACTAGGCCTGATAATTTCCCAAATCCAAAATTGGGTTAATTTATTCATATACATCTTTTCTGGAAAGAAATTTCGCGATTCGTTTATCAGAATTGTATGTCTCTCCGGATGTAGAACGTCCAGAAAAAGAAAGGACTTAACTGCACATGCCTTAACTGAGTTTACCATTGAATAAAAACAAACTCAAAAACTGCCTTACATTAAACGTTATATTGCCATTTTATAAGGAAATATGAATCCGATTTTATTCAAAAGAAATATTAAGTCAGCGTGGCGAATGTAAATCATCCTTCTATTTTACTAATGATTAAGCAAAACAGACTTTTAAAAAACAACATTTGCGTTACTGTGCGTTACTTTTGAATAAACAACATCACTTAGAATTGACGAGCAATTAACACGTGCGTTACTTCTGGATAAACCACTGCACTTGGGATGATAACATTTTGTTGTGAGTTACTTCTGAATAAACAACTGTACTTGAGATGAAAGCATAATCATGTGCATTACTACTTAATAAACTACTGTTCTAGTTATGAAATCATTATCATGTAATTAATTATGTATAAAATATACAGCTGCACTTATGATTAAAAAGCATGTACTGTTTTACCTTAAAAATAACTGCACTGAGGATAGGTGAGCCAAACATACCTGCGTTGTTTTTTTCAAATGACAGTTGCATTCGGGATGGAAGAGAAATTACCAATTGAAAAAAACCCAGCAACCTTGCTTAAGAGGAGAGCAATTACCATATGCTTTGCTGACGAATAAATAATTCAGCTTAGAATCAAAGAGGCATCAAATTGTGCGTTACCGTTATCAAAACTATTGTACACAATATGAAAATAGTATGCGTTAAATAAATTTATATCGATCATGGTGTTTCCACTGAATCAACTTTTGCATTTTCTTTTTCAGGAAAGATTCGAATAATATTTAATTGATGTCTTATTTTACCGTAGTACTAGAATAGTGAAATTGCACTTCGACCAAGGGAATTATGTATGCGTTCTTCAAACAAAATGCCCGTTCATCAATCTGTATCAGAGCTCGTGTAATTTTTGCCATGCTACTTTAAATTTCTAATTACTATAAAGACCATGTTCAGACCTTTGACCTTGACTTGACGTTATTGCGTAAGACGCCTTGTGGATGACGCTGCGGAAAATAATCGCCTATGCCAAGGTTTTTCAAAATGCATCTATGGTGGCCAAGTTACGCCCATGATTCGAAAATCCATCAATAATTACCAAAGTAATGTTCTGGACAAAGTGTTGACCTTTAACCTTTCGCCTTGGTCATAGCAACCATACTCAAGCGCGTGAGATAACACAATGCTTGTAACTTCTTCCAATCTACTTGAGAATCTCTCTATAAAGAGCAAAGCTATTGTTCTCGGTCAATATTCTTTTTCTATATTGAACATATCTTGAAATTATAAAATAAAACATGCTGGAAAAGTTGCCGGGGTTTATTTCGTATATTCTATTTCAGAATTTAAATAGTGATGTTGACCATGGACTTGGGACTTGGTCGCGATATGTCAACCTATCAGGTTTATACATCTTACGAAATTGTGTCAGAGCACGTAGATGGTGGACAAATTTATGTTAATCGACAATCGGTATCATTATGCTCATTACGTTTTGCAAAGTTATTTGAAAATCCATCAATGTTAGACAAAGTTATGCTAAGTAAAGATATTTCCAGACGCGCGAACGCGCCCAGTGTGGTGTTTCCATAATATGACCGTCTGTCAAACGGGATCATCCAAGTTGACTCTTATTATAATTGTCATATATCCATATACCAACATATTTATTGACATGTACTTTTAGCGACCTCAAAAAAAAATAGCATTACATTCGAAAATATCATTCCCACTTTAATCAAAAGTTTATGATAACATTTTGCATATATCCGAATGAAGAAGATGTATTGGTTCTTAGACATTAAAGTAGCACTTGCTTGAAAAAATAGTGACCATGATCTAAAAGGGTGGTTAAAAGCAAGCATTTCCCATTGTGAAATATTGTGGCTTGTTATTTGCGACAAGCACAAGTAAAATAAAACTATTAGCATTGACGTGCTTTTTAGACTTTAAGTTACAATGATTCGTTGTTTTCTATTTTAACGTATTATGTAAGAAGCTGACGATTTATGCCACATGTTATTAGTATAAAAATCTCAAAATGATTGGGAAGTTAGCAAACTGTCCCTCACATATTTTTGCCTTAGGTGCGGAAAAAAACTAATAAACTTTGGAATTAACCCGGAAGTAAGCTTGATGAACAATTAGATTAATATACGATGCAACACGCAGTATGTAGTGCTCGAGGATAATTAGTGTATTGTAGCTTCGTTATGTGAACGCTGGGCTACATGCACGAACGTTAATTGTCGTCCCAAATTACAGACTTATCAGGGACGAAAATTTTTCCCTTAACAGGATTATTGTTTAGAAGAGACCTCTCGTAAACGCAATATTAAACAAAAGCGGAAAATATCGTCCCTGATGAGCATGTGCAATCATTTCCGCCAATGTTTTAGGCCCAGTTTTACAACAACGTGACTCATTTATTAAACATGTTGTTTATGTGATATCGTTGTAAACGATATTGTTAACTCACGTTTAGTTTACATCAACAACAACGAATATACTGGAGTAATACACTTATACATTCCCTTATGTTTTTATAACAGTTCGAGGCTAGCTTATCGGGTCAATTGGTGTTTTATTTCATGTTAAATGACAGACAAACGCCTGCCGACGCAATTAAACAAATTGGGTAGGCCCCATAAATTTGACAAGCGTGAACCAGCTTTACGTAATGACCTACATGTATTCAAGTAGATTCGCCTTGGCTTTTAAGTTTGGATCTAAGACACAGGATTTATTGGACGTGTTAATTAAAACGTTACTACTGTCTTTTAAAAGATATACATTATCACATATATATTATATATGTATGTATAAAATACCAAGTGAGCTAGCTTCAATAGGTCTTGGCTGTAAAATATAAAAACGTTAATAGTCAATAGGATAATTTATTGGAGGTACAGAACAATTCATTTGTTGCTTTGCCCCACAATGATCAGGTAAATATGTTTATTGAAGCAGACAGACACTGGTCACATCACTACGTTGACATGAGTCCTTCTTTCTTCGAAACCAGAGTTGCCAGCTTCTTTCTTCCCTCATGATACACCTGTAGGACTGTATGGGAGGTACTTCCACAGACAAATCCTGTCCTGTAGTTGTAACATTAACATCCCATGGTGTTTGTTACATAGATCATGTCCCCATCAGGACTCACTGCACACATAAATACTGCAAAACAGAAACATATCAAATAAAAGTAAATCAGAATTAAATGCAATAACACTGGTTGTCATTACAACAAAAATATATAACTAGTTCCATAATAGTTCATTAGCTTTTTTAAATACGACAATAAATGTTGCAGTGACATCATCAGTTTTTGGAGCAAGATTGTACTAATAAACCGGTCCACCATGTCAAGAATTGTCGGATACTAGTCAGAACATAGCAGAATAATTCTAAATCCATGGATTTTCCAAAATTCGTTATTTGTCGTATTTAATGATGAAAATAAAGTTCTGTTCAAGTGTTCGAATTATAAAAAAAGAACACATAAGTCATATGTATACATTTAACAACAAAATGCATTTAATTTTAGATATATATTATGATTATGATGGTTATGATGATGGTAATTATAATGATGATGATGATGGTGATATGAAGAAGATGATGATGATGATTATGGTGATGGTGATATGATGATGATTATGATGATGGTGATGTTGATGATGATGATGATGGTGATGTTGAAGAACGCGTTGAATCCTGGACATGTCTTAATTAATTTGAAAAGCTTGATAGGGCAACCGAATATTTTGCGCGTAACAGCATTTTAAACTCAGTATTGCGCTGTCGTGTAAGAAAACGTACGTTCAAGCTGGAAGATAGCTCTTTTATGTCGCAAGGGAATTTGTTTCGACCGCAAATCTGTTTCATTCCCGACTTACAGCAGTTTACCTGGCGCTAAAGATGTAATTTCGTTAGAATGTCTTCGTTAATACATTATAATATGAATATTGACCTGAACATAACTACTTTAATAGTATCTTCTCGTGCGCTGTGCGTTGCTTCGCTGTGCTCTCACTATGTACCGAGAGTGATCTCGGATTGGATATTGGTCATCGCCACAGTTGAGCGTGCAATGGGGGCGTTAGACTGACATGTCGTCCGAATATGGCTGTTATCATAATAGGTATGTGCATTTTAATGTAGATTTCATAAAAAGCACTTAGGTTTTAATAACTTTTGAAACTACTTCAACGTGTTTGTATACTAAGTAAGATTAAACATAATTATACAACAAACGCAATTATAAATCGATAACAGTTTATAACGGAGTTATTGTTATTTCTTCGAGTTCAGTTCGAAATAATTTATTAAGAATAGTTAATGAGAGAAACGTTTTTGGCCTGGGGCGTAGCCCCAAGTCCATGGTAATGATACCAATTTCTGAGCCTATCCGAATTGGCTGGCTGCCCAAAACCAAGTTCCCGAAACTCAGATTTACCATTTAATTCATTCGCAATAAAAGTACCTCTTCGCAGATCTCAGTAACCCGCCTTGTTAATACAGAACATCACTATATAACATGACATTATCATAAAAAGTGTAAAAAAATATGATTGAAGCAAAATTGCTATGTATTGGTTACGACATAGTTTTTATTCTTAACATATTCATGCGAGAATAAGTTCCTCACTTGACGGTTTAGGCCGAAAAGATACGAGTGTTTACGGAGACAGTTAGAAGATTTTTTTTCTGAGACATTCTTTGAAGACATTATACTTGGTATTTATAAACATATTTTAAAATATTGTTATTTAATTTTGCGTTAACTAGACATTCCAGAAAAAAATAAAATAAAAAAAACAACAACAAATATTCATGATCATTCTCGGAAATAGACGAAGTAACCGGATATGGTATTTCACTGCGCAGATTGAGCTCGCAAATCGAGCGCGCAAATCGAGCGCGAGTAGTTCTTCGTGAGACAAAGTACACAATTAGTACACCGTGCTTTATCAGGGTAAGTGGATTTTCTTTTATATACACATTACAAAGGAAGTATGAGTGTTTTCCTGATCTGTTAATTATGTAATAGAAAGCTATTTGGGGTTATTGCAAGTGATTTATTTTACGCCAACAATAAGAGCTTTTTGCGACCACGTTGTTGTTGTTGTTGTTGTATATCTGCACCGCGCTCATGCTTAATACATTGGTCAATATTGTGAAACAATTCTTGTTAAATTAATCAAAAATAATATTTATCATGGTATTGTTGAAAACACATTCAGAATCTATTATCGACCTACGATAATTATATCGCCGAATATCTCCATTTAACATATTTCTGGTCTAAAAAAAATCCAGTTCACCTAGTTCACGAGATAGCGTCTATATTATAAAACGATTATTTTACTGGCCGCGAACTGACCCTGATACCTTGCGGGTTGGAATGCAATGCATTAAAGTGAGGTCATGCTTCCACTGCTGGAACGACGGATTGTTTAAAACGTTATACATGTTTAATGTTCAATTTCGAAAACAATTAAAACTAGTTCCGCCAAATATGGTAGTAATTACTAAATATGAGAACATAGCCTTTAATTACAAACGCTCTGGCGCTGACAATCCTCTGAATATAAAGGGGCACACACAAACTGAATTGATGTAAAGAGTTGAGTGTAAAACTGTTCTATCCATCAAGACTTTTTATAAGAGATTAAATTGTTTGATGCTGAACACGCAGTAAAAAGTGTTACATGCTATAATACAAAGACGCGGTCATGTTTCCAGTGTTCTGGGGGATTATGCTCAAATCAGCCAATGGAATAAATGAAGTGTATTCATTCGTGTCTAGCCGCATGAAATTATATTTGACATCTACAAACGTTAGGTAAGGTGAAAAGCTGGCTTAGACAGCTACGCCAAAAAAAGGTTATCGTTCCCTGCACCAGTATCGTGTAGTCCTCCACCGTCTATGTACACTGTAGTATATACACAAATATTGTCATTTCTTACAGTCTCTGAGCTTCTGCTTAACCGCTAGGGTCAATCCGTATAAATTCGGACAAAGGGAGAAATTAGGACAATACATCCTAAAAGCATTTTAGGTCACTCTAAATCTAGCCCCAGGCCTTCAGCGCGTGTGTGGGCTTATCTCAGTCGCATACCTTCCATTTTTCTACGGATTGGAATTTTATGAAATAAACTTTGAGGGAAAAGAAGTTTTATTCTTTTGGGTGTTCAAACATGTTTTCATATTTGAAGCATTTGACTTTTGCATATTTTTTGTGATACCGTTATGCATAATAATAGTATGTAACATGTCCATTCTGATAAAGGCCATTAAAAGCTAAAAAAGATGTTAACGATTTTGGGAGTGGAATAACCGGTAATAGAGGAAGTCAAAACATCATTAGAAAAATTACATGGCGAATAATTATCTTGAGCCTGACATTCTGCATTTGTATTGCACCTGGTACCTTTTACTTGATAATTGTAGCCACGTCGTTGTCGTTTTCGCATGTTTTTCGTGACGTTTCTATTATTTCTATGTATTTGAACAACGGGATGAATTTTTTCTGTATTGTATGATATCAAGGAAGGACTTGATGGAAATATTAAAATGCAGAAGTCCATCCTAGTATTATTTATAAATTATTTTTTATTTACACACGGATACACACGCGATATGGTATCTGTTATGCAAGAACAATAGATATATTAAAGGACATGCAGTAGGGTTGATTCACCAAGGTTTATTTGTCATTAATCGGTCAAAATTGGATTTATTAAGGTTTATTTAGGTTTATAAAAAATATTAAACACAATATATTTTTTCTTTACTGTGAGCATTCATTAAGGATTTGGACTTTAGAGAAATGGTGGTTTGGATGATATTGATTGATTTCAGTTCAAGATAGTAGTATCATTTCGTGAATGTTCATGTAAAACAAAAGCACGATAATTGTGCGACTGATGTAAAAAAATATGCTCAAACCATAAAGTATCAGAACAGTTCGTGTTTATTCTTTACTTAATATGACATCGTACGATCATAAACAAGTTGCTCAAAACTAAAAGTAGAGCTGTAATGTAGTTCCTGCAGCGTTGTCGCCTGACTTAATAATTATATTTAAATAAGTTTTTACCTTTTAATTGTTCAAATTTTACACAAAAGATGAGGTTATCTCTTTTTGTTAAACCGATTTAAAACTTGTTCTAACAAGCTGAGCACAATGCCAGAGTGAAAAGATCAAACCTTATTATGTCATTCGAGCTAGAGTGAAATGATCAGGTTATCATTCGCTGGGATTGTTTACTCATTCCCGACTGGGCATAAAATGTTTAGCATATTATCCGTTTTGATCGTTTTTTACAATACTGTTGTTGTTAAGCAAATGAAAATCAGATGCTCACATGCAAACGGTCGTCGTGGCGTAGTGCATATGTCGTCTGTCTAGCTATCGGGGCGGTTAACGGTTCGATACCCACTGTAGGAGAATTCTTTTCACATACACACAAACACACCGACATCGAGGGCGTTTCAATAAGAAGTAAGCTTTCGATGCAACCGAGCTAAAATAAACAGTTGAATAAATACATGCAAACGAAAGTATGATGTTGATTGTTATTATTCAAATATTTTTGTTAACTTTGTGAACCTTCTTTTCTATTGGTATTTGAACTTTCTATACACAATAATAATATTGCCCTTATCTACTTGTGTCACATGTATTGACATCATGTATCTTTTACCTGTAAAAAATATGTTTTGTTAAAATAAAATGTTATTAAATAAAGTATTATGCTATTATGCTAAACGTTACCATGTTGCCGACCTTAAAATCATATTCGTTGTCGAAGATTTAACATTTTTATCATTTTTACAATTTTCGACCATATTTTCAAAATAAATATATAAATAACATAAACAAAATATTTTACAAAACGATTCGAAGATTTGTTACAGTAGATATCATATTTTTAATAGCAAAGTTCATGCCTAGAAAAAAAGTAAACGAAAATAACCTACCAACCTGTCCTATTTGTTATGACAAAAGTTAACGAAAAAGAACTGATCCATCGATGTAAAACTATACGAACTCATATCATATGTACATATAATGTATTGTATATGTTTAAACAAGTGTTCGTACATAGCATTCTAAAATATATGCAACTGCAACTCGTCTAAGAACTGTGTTATAAACTATAGCTAAAATAAGAATACCACTCTAATAAATAATTCCGTCATTAACACACGAGGTTCATTTTCATTAAGTTGCATTGTTATTATGTTATCTGCATGATGTTCGCCATTTAAATATGTATTTGCCAAATGAACGTGACTTGACTTAACTTTATTAATCGTATTTAACAATATTTTAAGCCATTGCTGTTTGAATCACGAAAACTATGTTTCCGTTTAAACATATACGTATGTCTGTCCATAGCTTTTACAAAAAATGAACATTGAAATGTTGTATTGTTCCATTTCTGTGAATTAATTTTATTAGTTTGCACAGAAAAAATAAAGAAAAATAAACAATACAACAAATTGTGTTTAACCATTTGGAAAATTAATTTTTTGTTTGACCCCTTTTTTATCATAAATTTGGTGTTGTTGTTGTTCTTGTTTTTTATTAAGAAACTAAACATTTACAAGCTTTTTTGTAAAAATCCATATAATGTATTTATAAAAATGGTTTCTCCTATTGCTTTTTACTTTATTATTTGTTGTATGCTAATAAATTTACGCATTATCAAACTGCTGTTACCTTACACTCGAATATTACTATGTACTGTAAATTGTGTGTTTGTCAGTTTTTAAATTAATTAAAATTGACTTTAATAAATTGTTTCTATATTTCATGTAATGGAATTCATTAAGTAAAACAATGGTAACAAAGTGCATAATTTAAATACTATAACTTTAATTGTGTTATATCTAAATAAGTATATTAATATTATTTTTAGAAATGCGTTCGACTTTATAAACTGAGTGGAAACACGTGCTTCAAAGAACATTACTTGTCTGGTCGATCCTGAAAAGTTATAATGCAGTTGTATATCATCAGTTGTAGATGACGTAATTGAAAGGTGTGTACAAGACCTCTCACGTTTTTGAGAGCCTCACACAAAATGCCCATATTCACGAACTTCGCAATCCAAACAAAGCTATTGTTTTCACCAGTTGATGACATCAATTCGATTTTTCGACTTTTTCTGCTAACGGATTTACCAACTATATCACACATGGAATATCGCTGCAATCTACAGAGGTTATATATGGTCGGTATGTCGACCACATGAAAAGTACTTGAGTTTTACACCCTGTAGACCTATGACCTATCACTATGACCTATGCCATAGAGGTTTCTATACGACAAAGTTTCTCTCGATTTTGAAATAAATTTCTGCAAACAGTATTCGTAAACTTTTCCTTGGCTAACTTTTCATAGCTTATTTTTGAACCCAAGAACCCAGTCAGTGACAGGCAGTCATTCCACTCCTGTAGACAGCCCAGTTGGTTCAAGTTTTCCCATGTAATGAAAGCAGAAGCCCTCCTCTGGCCCCGTCCTGGCAGGGAATTATTCCACCCAGCCGACCCGAACGCCAATGTCGCCCACCAGACCGGTTTTGGTGAATGACACGTTGAACAGAGTTCAAAGTTTGTTTAATGAATTCACATTGCTTAAATTTTTCATTTTTTCAAGATTGGTGTTATGTAATCTCTAGTGGTTGCACGGTACCTACCAAATAATGTTTTTCTTACTAATTTGTATATTAGTGTAAATTTATGAAATTAGTGAAATTTCAGGAATTGTAGATTCTAGTTTTGCATTTAGAGCAAAGTTATGTCGTGCTTGTTACCATGGTTATATTTACATTTTCTAAACATATCCATAATATAGTATACATTTATGTTCTGAAAGCATTACATTGTCATTTATGTCTGTAACAATTTTTATTTTGCAAGCCTTGCACTGACGTGTTAAAAGAGCAATGCCCACTTTATTTGGGCAATATCTTTGGAAAAGGTGCAAACAAATACAAATAAATTCATATATTGTTATGAATGTTACATTTATTTTGAATTTTGCACAAACATTGTATCATTCTTTATTGAAAGTGATGCAAGTGTACAGAGATTACATATAAAGCAGCCACAATAACTATGTGTATTGCCTGTTTCATTAAATTAATATATTTCATAGGATTTTCTAATTTATATGATACCATTTTAGTATTGTTTCAAATTTTTCGTTGGTGCATCAGTTTAATATGTTTAAAGTTTCTATGAATTTTTAACATTTTCAATTCTGTCTCTTAATTATTGTCATTTTCATTACTTAAGCTTATGAAAAATCGGATGCAACTCGTATTAAGTTTTATTTTAGATTAAACATTAGTTCGGCCCTTTGACTGTAATGTTTTTCCTAATAGTAACGTATATTTTTGTGTATTATCTATGCATTAATTGTTATTCGAGGTTCGATATTTTTTAATATAGGTCCGTCGTATTGTTCTCGTAATAACTCCGAACCTTCTATTGAATTGTAATCGTCGTAATTCCATTATTTCCTCTTCTGGGAATTAGGTATTACAAGTTTAAATGTTTGAAAACATTTTGAAGAATGATGGGACTGTGTAAGATAGGTCATTTTTATTCTATGTTGTATGTGTCTATGTGTCAGATACCAGTATGTGTATCCATTCGTTTTATGTATCCAATGCAACTTTTGTGCTATTAAGTCTCTTGTCTCGTGTTCGTCCAGCCATCTACTATGAATTAAAGACATTAATAAATACAATTGTATTATACCAACCTGGTGAGTTGAAGATTATGTGTATTTGCATTTATATATTTTCTTTATAGCAAACGACTTTGTTTGTTTGTTTGTGAAACGACTCGACTTTTGCAGTTTTTAGAATATTGTATTTGTTATCCAAATGTTCTGACATTATGTAATTCAATGTTATTATGTACAGGGTTTTCAATTGTTTTTATTTGTATTCAATACATATAAAACATCACCTGATATACTTTCTGGCGTCATCATAAATACTCAAACATCGAGCGGTGTTGGGATTTTCCCACTTCCTCTCTCTTTGAATTACGTTTAAGTAAATGAAAGCAAGGTTCAAATAAATGTCAAAAAAATGAAACAAATTTTGCCTTACTGGATTATAAGCTTCATCTTTTCGGACTCAACATAACGTATATTGCAAAGAAGAACTATTGTTTAGACGTCAAATGTTACGTAACAATATGGAACTTACATGTGACTAATTTTTTGAAAAAATAACTGTAAAGTACAAATATATTTAAGAAACTTTTTTTCAGATTCAAAATGTCTCCTTTGCGTGCAGATAGTTCTGCGATATTAGTATAAAGTTCTGTGGATAAAAATTTCTCAGCTCGAATGCATCTTTTCTTAAGCTCCCTGCAAAACAAATAAATCAAATAATTATCAAATAACAGTCACGTAATGATTAATTACAACTATTTTACTAACCTCTTTCTTATATAAGAAAACACTCTCGCTTCAATAAACGCATTTCATTCGTCTGAAATTGTTTAGTAATTCTCGAAACTGCTTTGAAATCAAATGCCGTATCAGCCTTCTATGGCGCAACAATGTGTGAATTTCAGCGGTTGTTTCACCAAAAAGCTGTTGCTGCATTTTATTTTGCTGCTCATTGTGTGACCACATCAGACGGTTGAAAACATGTTTTGTTATTTCAATAAATTGGTAAATGTTTATTCTTGAACATTACAACAAAAACTGTATTTAAATCAGCAAAATTGTGACAAATTACAATCTAGATTTAGCTCCCATTGTTAATACGTATCGTGTACCATGTTTCTCATCTGTCCGGCACTTCTTCTGGTTGCTTAGGTTTGTTACTATGCGCATGTGCTTACTCTATAATTAGTTATATGAATTAAAATAAGAAACTTTCATGTTGTTCCTAAAATATATTTACAATGTTTACCACATAATCCATTTATAACACATATTTTCAAACCTACTAATAAAACCTTATACGCACAAACAATAATGTGTGGTGTGATGTCATAAATGACATTCAAATATGTTTTTGATATAAGGGATCGACCTAAGACATCAATTACTGTGTTTTGTGTTGTTGTCTTGTAAATAAACGACATTCCAAACATGTTTTCGATAAAGGGGATCGACCTAAGAGATCAATAATAAGACAGTTTTGTATCTAATCAGTAAATAGTAGAAGCTACTTGTTTCTTCAGTCAGTACTTGAATGAGTTTTTATATTCTTACTTCAAAGCTCAGCTGGTTTCCTCTTTCAATACGGTATCCAATTAAATCAAGATACATTCAGTTAGATACAATACAGTCATGTGATATAGTTGATTTCTTTACATGCAAATTAATGCTTGTTTTTTTTCATTAAATGCATATATCGTAAGACATAAAATAACGTTAATGCTATATGGTTATATTAGAGTATTGATGTTTTATTTAAACAGTCGAACTATCAGTATGTGGTTATATTTATATCATTATATAATATCATTATATAACCAATTTATCAATTGCATATGCCGCCTTAGAACGGTCAGAGAACAGTCAAGGCAAAGCACCCGTAAACAGCTTGCCAAGAAAAAGCGTGTTTTAGTTTAACTGACCACCGTTAATTAAATACTGTTGAAAACAGCGAAAAATCAAAAAAAGGAACGAACGAACGAACAAACAAACAAACGAACGGATTGACAGACGAACTAAAATACGTTTGCATAAGAGCGAATCAATTTGAATTGCTTATTCGGAAAACCATCCACAGATCATTCCTTTACAGCTTTATCTAATTAGGCCTTTTTTGCCGCTCAAAATGATCAACGACAACTACCATTTATATAATAATAGTATATGACTACCCAATAATTGTTCTTCAAAGTTTTATCAACATTTGCAATGTAATTTAGGGGCAGATGTCACACGAAGTTTCAACTTCCGAAACCTAGAATAAGCTCTGAGTTAGTTATAAAGTAAGTTATAAAGGAGTTGAACTATTTAAATAAGTTTTAGAGAGAGCGTCTTTAAGATAATGTATGAACACTGTAATCAAATTCTTATGAGACAACATTTTATTTATGGTAAACTTTTTTAATCGAATACACCTGCTTAAGGCATGTGTATAAATCACCCTAAAATTAATGTAGTCAAAAACATATAGATCATTTTTCAGATGAAATAATTATTTATTTTTTAAATGACTGTAGAATATATTTTTTTGTACTTCGACTGTTGTTGTTGTTGTGTGCATAATGTGCCTAACTTCACCAGTAAAGTTTGGAAACAGGAACATAATACAAACAATATATGTCTTCATACACCTATTACCGCTCAGTTTTATTGTCGTCTATAGAATCCCGGTATTATGTCATCACACGACAACCGATGAGTTCAAATCGATTATTTATATTAGATTTATTGGTCCACTTTATCAATCAACTAATGTGATAGATGTCACTAGTCTGAAAATTGTATTGGTGTTTGTTATTTATATTTTTTGGTTTTATTTAATTGACTACCTGCACTCAATAGACGTTTTTTCCTGTTTGGTTAAACATGAAAATAAACTTCATGAATAAAGGTCCCAAATAAGAACGTGAGTATCACGTATGATCCTATTTGGTTACGATATATGAGGCTCGTATTTCGTTAAAATCGTTATTGAGGTCTTTTATAACCTTGCTTAAAATGAGTGAAATAACTATTGGATGTTAATAAAACTAATTCAACAAAAAAAAGAGTTAGATTTAAGTGCGTAAATATATAATTTAGAATATAAAAGTGTATTGCTGTGAAATGAAGAACTTGTATGGTTCTTGTTTATTATTGCCCCGTACACAATTCTTAACGTGGAAAGGCAAGAAACATTATGCACTTATCTAATAACACAAACACTATGATAAATGACTACTTTTAAACCAGGCGTTTATAAATCACACAGTCCTTCTTAAAACACATTTAATAATGTATTCTAATGTGAACATCAATCTCTGCGGAAACTATGTACATGTACTCACTTTCTGCCATGGCATTTCCATGAGCGTCATCATGTTTAACCACAAAATTTTGTGTTAAAAATAACAGTAACACAACTGCATTGACAAACTGGATAAACTAAATGTGTGAGGGTAAGTACTAGCATGACTGTTATTCATTGTGCACATATGATTAAACTTTTGGCAATATGGTAATCGTGTGGTTATTATATGTGTACAACATCGCTTTATTAGAAGAAATATGATTTGTATTGTAGAGGTTGCTGTTGTAATTGTTGTTGTTGTTGGTAGTGGTGGTGGTATTGTTTTAGTTGTTAGACACAACATTTCGGCACAATCTCATAGTGTAATCTCAAAGTGTAAAATTGCCTTCTTGTGTATAATTGCAATGCATTCACCAGTGGTCGTCGCCCCTTCGTTGGATATCGGTTTAAATGCCATTGTGCATCAGGCAATTTTTATCCTAAAATGCATTGTTTCGGAAGTATCTCTAGCATTTGTATAACATTAAATCAACCATTGAAATAATACAGGTGAACACAAAACATTATCCGCACTTAATATTTAATTCCGGAATTCGGACAGGTTGTTCGACACGCAAGCATGTTTATAAACTACATCTTCAACTACATCTTTCCATTATATCAACAATAACTATTTAACTTATACAATAAATCGGGAATTCTTTGTCATGTATTAGGGCTTGCACATAAATATAGAATGATGATCTGGTTTGTGTATTCTATTCCATTTCAGTGAGTTTATGAAGAGTGTCGGCAAATATGTATTTTGATGTTGGCTCTTTGATATGATTAGCATCGTGGTAAAGAAAGTTCAAGTTCTGTTCACTCTGTTTCTTTTACATTTTTAAGACCGGTACACTACGTGGCAAATAAATGAGATCAAACTTGTCCGTCCGTCCGTCTGTGAGCGAACATCCAAAAATGTGTGTGCTCGACTCCACTTTCATGCCGAGTAGCTTTTACTTTAACATTCACAGCCGTTAAACCCAAATTTGTAGTTGATCGTGAACGAAATAATTCTTACTGCTGGCATTCTTCCGGAATTATGGTCCTTTGTTTAAACTATAGAAATTTTTGTCCTTGGAATGCACCACAATATTGTTGCGCGTCGACTACTTGGTCTTCTTGTCATGATTGTCTCAATACTAATATTCCTTAAGCTAGTTTAGTCAGACGCGAAACAAATCAGTTTTAAATCCGTGTAGCTTTATATTTAAACGTTAACTCATGTTAACGTGATGTTATGGCCTGACTGAATTAATCAACGAAATTTCTGGGCCTTTTTATACTCGAGTGCCCGAAAAGTTGGTCACTGACCAATTTAACATAACCCGACCACGAATTCTTGATTGCTTTCCCAAAAATAAATGGTATGTGGCCAAAACGTTGGCAACGTGACGTCATTCGACCATAAAAATGGTCATGCACGTTCAAAAATGATATCATGCAAAAATACACGGCCATATTGAATTTCGAACATACATTTTTATTAAACAAATTTTGGGCGCTTATAAAGAAGGAAACACCACTTAAAACGAGAATAAAACGGAGATTTCGACATACCGAAAAATAACATGTTTCATGCTTTGTTAAGTCACTGCCAAAATTAGCTTAAACTTTCCAATTCAACGCAACAAAATGGCTGCGATTGGATCAGAAATGTGAGTCATCTGACAATAACATATGAAAAAATGTACTTATGTATGCATATAAAAATAGAAATGCAACGAAGATGGAAAGATACGGTAAAGTTATGAAAGCTTAATTGTGTACACAAACTAAGATATCATAACATGAAATTGGAGTACAGTCATAGTAACAACCACAATTGCAACAAAAGTGGAATATGCAGTAAACGGTTGGAATGTTTTTAAACGGCTATGTCTTTTGTTTGTATTTTTGTGTGTGAATTTAACAAATAAACAGTCAAATTTACTCATGGCTGCTTAAATAGTCAATTTAAGAGTTGTATAGAAACAGGTAAGTAAAGTTTCATTCACAGCCAAATTTGAGATTCTTTAGTGTTCCCATATGCAGGGCATATCAATATTTGTTTAACCATCTGGCTAGCAAATTCTCAAAAGGTGGCAAATATTTCAATACTGTACGACCTTCGTTTTGGAATTCACTGACTTAAAATTTGAGATAAAATTAGTCAAGGGACACCTGTACAAAACATTTGAAGACTTATTTTTTAGTGACATATATTATTTATTTTAAAATAAAACATTTTATTACATTTATAATATGTGTTTAGTGAATAGTTATTATGTATACATCCTTAAAATCTTTTTCTAATTAACCGGTGTTGCCTTTTCATGAGTTTTCTTCGTTTGATGACTGTGAATTGGATTGTTTTGTATGTATGTATGCACCATTTCAAATTTGCATTTGATTTTCACTTCACTTCTTTATAAGTGTGAAACGCTGTTAAATATGTTTAATATGTAGAAATATGCCTTTAAGCAAATAAACAAGTACCATCGAACCATACATGTCTATTGCATATATTCATGTATCATTCTTAGCGATCTAGTCGATATCTCAGTTTTTGATAATTGAATACTTTGAAAGGAATTATGTTGTTTTTAAATAGCCGTCTTTTTCATGGCATTAAATCGTGATACGACTCTTTAATACATGTCATCAGTTCCATTATCAACATTATTGAACAGATTCAAATTCTATACCAGCGATTTAACGCGATAACACCATTAAATAGCGTCAATTTGTTGAATAGACCAGTTTCACATTCCGACCACCGTTACTGTTTTAAGATATCACGTGGTGCGGAGAATCTCAGAACGAGGCGGAACGTGTAAAGATCTTTGGCGGAGCGTATTGATGATTTTAAACCAGTTGATTTTTATTAATTACATTCGGGATTTTCATAGGCACCGACACTAGTAACAATAACGGCAAATACATGGATGTGTTGTTAAGTCAATATATTGATGAGGGGTTATAAAATAAACATTCTCCCAACTTAGTCGTATTTAAAAGCTCAGGTATCTATATCTGGAAAGCCATATAGTACCACTAGTGTATACGTGTGTATATATATATATATATATATATATATATATATATATATATATATATATATATATATATATATATATATATATATATATATATATATATATTTAATCTTGATTCAAATTCAAGATACCAGTTGTCATCATGTGATCTGAAGAATTAACATTGATAATTGCACAAAGATATACAAAAATTGTATAGTAAAAAACGGTATTATATAACTTAAATTCTCAAAGGTATGTTTGTTGGTCTGTAATATTTTTCACGAACGATCGAACGTGTAAAAATTGTGTGTTGAATCAATCATAAGAAAAAACAATAGAAAATACAAAGCACGTGAACATTTTTAATGTTATGTCATTTTTCGTTTTACTTTTATGAATGTTCTTTTACAGTGAAAGACAATATTGAAGAATTCTTTTATACAGGTGAAAAAAACGAACGCGGAGAAAACTGAACTGTCTATGCATGCACCTTGATTTTCTCTTGAAACGTGATTATGAGTGATAAATATATTTATTTATATCACTTCATGTCATAAATCTGTTGTGTGTGTGTGTCTTTAATTTTCGGAAACACGCTTTCCCCCCGGTCAATGAAAATGCTTGTTTTAATAGCGTTTTTCCATACACTAACGAATACTCTTTATAAGACTATGTAATTACGGAGTTTTATTTTAGCGGTACCCGCTAAAAAGGTTTCGTGTTTAGCATAAAAGTTAATAAATATTACAAATGTATTTATAAGTATTAAGCACTTAATTATGTATCCGAAAATTCTTTCACAAGGAAAATCGTTCCTGCGCTTATTTTGACAAGGCAGACATTCGTTCATACGTTGTTTCAGAGACGTAGTTATCTACGTCTCTGGTTGTTTTAACTACCCGGACATTCATTTCCACGCTTTTTAAACACCCCGGACAATCGTTCCAACATTATTTTGACAGACCGGATATATATACTCCAACATAGTTTTAACGCCCAGATTTCCGCAAGGTTTTGCAAATTAGAGATCTAAGTGTAAGTCGATATATTCGAATAGATTTTGACGTTTTCATTATCATGATCACAATAAAATATTACAACAATATAAAGTATAACACAACATAATAAATTATGAGAACATTATTTGTTTACTATTTTAATAACGGTATATTAAAATATCGGATAAAATGCCCAGAGTGTTATATTATTTTGATAAAATGTGATAATAATGACCGGTATAGCAATTTTTGAGGAAGGAATATCCGGGCTGTCAAAATTATGTAGGAACCATTATCCGCATTGTCAAAATAACGAAGGAACGAATGTTCAGGTTGTCAAAAAACACAGGAACGAATGTCCGTCTGTGTGAAAAATAGGCTAGGACGAATGTCCAGCATTCTAGATATATTATTATGATTAAACTGGCTAATATCTATACAGTATTTAGTTTGAGTATTTGGCGTTACATTTGTCTTAGAAATGACTACGTTATACTTCCACCACGATAAGACATTGGGGTACCATACATTGTGTTCAATGACCAGGCATCTACCACGGGTGGTTTATGACACCATGCTGTTATTAAGTATTTGTCGGCACAGTATCTGACCATAACGAAATAATTGGTTTATCGAAAACACATGGGCTATTGAACCACAGATGTATCAATAAACAAGATAGATCTTTATTCAAATCGCGCGATATGAAAGCTCTAACAAAGCTCGTCAAATGTGTGAACAATAGAAGAAAAACCAGTATTTCAATCAAGACTATTTATTAAATATTTTGACACTTATAATGTCAAGTACATATTTATAACATATTCTGACAATCTCATATTGTGTTTTCTTAGTCGTTACATCTCCGAATGTTCAAAAGAGTGGAAAATTGAAATCAGATGCGGCGTTGCGCGGGACTATTGGAAATGTATACACGTTCAGCCTCGTTCTTGAGTTCTGCGAGTCACGTGATATCTAAAAATAGCAACAACGGTAGTATTGTGAAAAGGGTCTATTATTGTCAATTTAATTGATCTAATTCGATATATGTTATAAATATTTACTGAACATTGACAACGCTAAACTACCTATTAAACCATGTGTAAGAAAGTTGTTTGACAGCGTTAAATATGTCATTAATCCTTTGTACAACAATTAAACTTAACCTGCGGACTCATTAAATCACCAACTACTTTGGTGAAGGAGAGTAAAAATATATAAATAATTATCTTAAACCATCGGTAAAGATCATTGGTTTTATGTTCAAATTTACTCAAATCCGTTAACAGTTTTATTACAAAAATCATTATAGTCTTACCTGTAAACCACCTTATGCCTGTGCATGCACATACCTATGAAAATATATGAACGATATCATAATATTATCTTTTTAACACTCCTGACTGCATTACTTACGGAACACCGAAACTATCTATGGTTTCTTTCTTTTCCTTTATCGGTTGATGGGATGATGTGAATAATTGATATATCAAGCTATTCAGTTTATTCACAATGTTAACGTATACTTCTTTTGGTTTACATTAACCAAATATGTGCACATATTCTTTTTTACAAAACACTCTGTGTTTCTTTGACAACAATGTTACGTTAAATGTAAAACTATCTTTTATGTTAATTCAATACCCAAGAGAGTCACTGGAAATCCAATTAGCAATGTCCAATAAGATTTTATTTGTTGAATATAATCTTGCGGTAATGAAACTGTTTCTCCCTCTATTAATAATCGTGTTTCTTAAAAAATACAAAACACTTCATTATGATAACAAAGTGATGGCAATTCAATATTACAATGGTATTATTTTAAAAGTACAACTTGAAGATTTAAGGGTAGGTGTTTTTTTTTTCTTTTATTCGCGCCGCACCATTGCAACAATGTTTTCCCAGATCAAATGAATTTTAAGAAATATAGTACATGGTTCCCACAGAATTATTGCGTACAAAAATTAAATTCAGTAAGGTATTTTTCACACGACTTTTACGGTTCAAACAATATGTAAGGACAATCAGCGTATTTATTTGTTGTAATATAGTGTCACCGCCATGAAATAATGAAACGCCTGTGCGGCCGTTCACGGAAATGATTTTAACACTTTCTGGACGTTATTCAATTTTTTTTAAAAGTTGTACACTTAACTTATTTGTATTTTTAATATGGATCATCATTTTCACCAGACTTTTTTTAAACATTTAAATGAAGTGATAATCTCTGAAACAACGTCTAAAAATCGTTCCTGTAAATAGGATTCAGATAGGTATAGTATCAAGCAACTGACAACGGCAAATAATTGAAAAAACATTAACTTGAAAACTAATATTATTGGCGTACCATTCATTTTTTCTCTGCAATATTCATTCAAGTTTCATGGGCGAATCAATTTAAAGATTCGACTAGTTATCAAATACACGGTGTGGAAACGATTTGACCGTGGACAGGATGTTGTGATAGCTATTGTGGAAAATACGATAACAAACGCATGCCGTAGTTCACAAATCGCAAATAATAACGGTATATATACCTAACAAATGTTCTTAATTTTAATACAATTGATTACTGACGAATTTGACTTTGTTATGGACAGTTGATTTAAACAATTTAATGGTATATTACATAATACAAATATGAATACTGTTGCAATTTAAGATTAGCTTTTACAGAAGCATTATAAACAAAACAAAAATTGTTAGACAACTGACTGACAGGGTTCGATTTAAGGTGATAAATTTGCTAGCGCATAAATGATATGCTGGTAGATTTAAGAATACATTATTATAAGCCTTTCAGAATAAATAATGTTAAATATAATTTGACGAGTACATTTTAATTCAGTGAAGCTTTTTTAATGTTCAATTGTTTTTATATAAGGAAAATAAGTAACGACCGGGACGGGGTAAATTTTGACCAAAAGGACATGATTTGAACAAATGATGTAGAGGACAGATATACAATGTCACATTAGTAACCTCATTCTTATGATCCTACGAATTGTGGGATTTTGTTTTGTAATATTTTACTCTATACGGTTCAAGAAATCAAGTAATCATAGGACCTGGCCGTTTGTGATCACATGGACATTAATTGAATAAAACTGGTAGAGAACCATACAATGCCAAAACGATAAATTGGGTTAGATAACAGCATGCATCAATCGCACTTTATCGCAATATGAGTTCAATGCAATTGCCATAGACGTTTCGATTAAACAAGAGCAGTTGGTATTCACTATTATTATATACATCATCTATGAAAATCAAGCATAACATACATGTAGGTAGTCATACCGGATTATCATTTGTTTAAAAGAAAATGCTTGTATGACAATTGCGTTTAAAAAAAATATATATATACACAATCCCGTTTGCTTTGCAGCAGATGACAGCTGTTTACACGACTTTCCTGATTGTATATGTCATAATGTGTTTAATAATTGAAATTTATTAAATGAAGGGATCGTCGTTTAGTACATATCCGGCAAACATGCGATTTCTGAATTACAGCATGTGTTTAAGTAAATAATTATTACTATTGCAATCCCTACATCAATTCGTGTATACGCCGTTAATTATATTTCACAGTATTCCATTCATTAACATATGTTCAGCATGTTAAATATCTAGTCGTAAAACGTAGATCATTGCTGGGTTTCGATTGTGTTATCGATTCAAGATCTTGAATTGTGCTTGACATGACGGATTTATTCCGTAACACGGTCCAATATTGCAGGTCAGTCATTTAAATCTATTTAATGATAGTACTATTTAATTAGAATACTATTATAATACATGGTTTCCTAACACAAAGACACAAACATGGATTGGCTAATGCGTTTAGTTTCAGACCTTAATAAAGCACAATAGTTGTTTGAATTTACTGTATATAAATAATATATTTATATTTATATTTATTGAACTTAAAATTAACGTAGCACAATAATATATTTCTTTTTAATGGTTCTTAATTCAAATACAACTGTTTTGCTTTTCACGACTCTGACTCTGCTATAGAAGAACTTTTGAAGTTCGTGCGTCCAGTTAAGGAGGTAACTAAATATTATCATAGTTTATGTGAACCGTTCAATTGCTGACAGTACACATATTGTAAGTTTTACATTTTGTTTAAATATGGCTATAAATAGGGTTTATAAAAACCGAAGTACCACGTATTACAGGAAAAGGTAAGTATTTTTAGGATTTTAAAAGAGTACGATCAAGCTTTTATATTTAACATTCCATTCCACGGAATTCTTTAGAACTCTTTAAAATCTTAACTCCCGCTCATATCGGTAGTGATTGCATAATTATCAATAATTGGATAAATTTTGTAAATAGTAAAAATGTGGTGTCACAGCTGATAACTCCTATCAAGCTTAGACCTTGTGTTTTCAGCTGTTTATGAGTCTGACTGAATCATACAAAGAAGATCTAGCAACCTTGATAGCTTTTATTCGAGACTATTCGCTTGATTTTGGAGGATTCTGTAAACGCTTTGACTATCCTAAGGGTATATCAATAGTGAGTGAGCGTACGTTCTTCCGTGTGTGTGTGCGCTTATGTTTGTGAACGTGTGTTTTAATTCGTAACATATAACAAACGAACAAGAAAACCGGCTCAGAGGTATGACTTTAACAACAAAACAACACATTCGATTTATTTAAAGATATTAAGACGAAAAAAGTATATTTTTATAATTAGATTTGCAAGAGCCTAATTTCGACAGTAATCCAGTTTAATATAGCTATGTGATAACCGAGACTACTTATATCTAATATGTTAAAATTAATTTAAATCACAATTGGGTTTTTGACATTTGTTGAAAGTCGAAGCTGATATTCCAAATATTCAGGAAATAACGTTGTCGGAGTTTGTTGTTTGTTGCTGTTGTTTTGTGATGTAATTGTTACTAACTGTGATTGTGTTCCTAATTTAAAAACTATATAAACATATAGAGGGTTTATATGTTCTGCTCATACATTGATCACTAAAATATAAGAATAATAAAAAAATATTGATACAATAAAAATGACAAATAAGATATATAAAAAACACGTTCTTTTCTTTAACTGATAATTTGTTTGTCTTGCTTTGCTCTCAGTTTTGAGAAATATTATATTAAAGCAATGAATTGCAATCTTTTGGTTTTATTTTCAATTATTAATTGGATGTGAAAATAGAATGCTGTTCAAAGTTCTTCTTCATATATGCAGTATTTATATTGTAAACGCTTTGTAAATCAATTTTTTCCCAAAGGATTAGGTTCCGTTTTACGTTATCATTTTGGTGTTAAAATTAACAGATGTGCCAGAGTGTATACAAATAATCAAAAGCAATTAAAGAAGCAAAATAAACTAATACTAATAATCATTACATGTAAAAGCACTGAAAACAATAAAAAAAGTCATATTATAGACGATACACAGTGCTGAATATTGTGAATAAATTATGTGTCGATGATGAGACTAGTTTTTATTTGTACATATCAAATAACAAATGAAACACCTCCATGTTTTAATGATAATTATATTTAAAAAAGCGCTAACATTATTATTACAGTAGGTGAATGAAATATATCTTGTTTAGTTATAGTCGCCAAAATATGTGCCATATACACCGATTTAAAAGCAACATCGCCAGATGATTTCTGGCTTTCTTTGAAACAAAGCAAACTAAAAACGCTATTACATATACGTTGCATGCTCCTGGACAACCTTTAGGGGCATCAAATAAAACGGTATATTAAATATAACAATGAAGACACAAAGGTTTGTTTTAGATTCACGTATATCTGTTCGCAACACAAGGATATACTGAGCTTTTCCTCATCAACAAAGAACAACCTTTGTGTTAATGAAAAATGCACCAGTTATACTCGTGTTCATTGACACTTTGAAATATGTAGTGTTATGTACGGATGCAAAATACCAGTAAACCACTGAAAGAACATACTATCACATTTGTCGTTGTTTGTTGTGCATTGCATGTAAATACTTTTACCACAATCAATATCATATCACTGATTGAAGGTGAGCTCAGCTTAAAGCAATGGTGGGAGTGGTTTAAAGTGCTTACACAGGCTAGATGACACATAGATGATTATATAATATAGTTACTTTCAACAGATTTATTTTTTTCCAGACATTAAGGAAAATGTTCCAGAAATTATCAGACATTGAGATGCATCATATTCAATGCATGCTGGCACAATATCTAGAACTTGCGTGCCTGACCGAGGTGGATCACCCGGATTCAGCTGGATTGGTAATCTGTTTGCTTGATGTTGTTATGCTTAGGCTTTAGCGACATTTGGAATCAGCGTTGAAATCATAATCATACATAGTTATAATTTTCTATATATTCTTACATTTTGTGCACTTAGACGCGATCAAAAACTTTTTCCCGGATCTGAAAAACACACCCGTATAATGCTGTTATAACATTTCTAGCTACAACACTGAATTATTTTACATTGTATTCCAATAGATTAAGTTTGGACGATCAGACGCTTACGTTTAATGGTTACCATGACTATGGGAAAAATCGATGGAAATATAACATTTATCTGATACTTTCCTTTTTCCAATATCCTTCTGCTTATATTAAGATAAAGTGGTATTTAGTTCAAAGCTGATTATATTATAAAAATATAATGTGAATTAAATGTATTAAGGGAACCGATCGTATTGTTTTCATGTAAAACATTGTACTGTCTCATTTTAAAACACATTTGAAAGTTCTTGTTTGAACATGATGTAACCGTTAGCATACTGCATTATGGCAGAGGAGAGGATTAAAAAATATAACAATGCGTAATATGTATGCAATAACTTGTTGCACAAGTTGTGCAATCTGTATAAAGCTCAATGTCCTTTTTATCACTATGTTGATATATAATTATAATTTCTGACTTTTGTAGTCATGGTTGAACTACAGATTTCGTATTACATGTAATAGGTATAAAAGTTGAAGAAACAAACAGTGTATATTCCGAATAAAGAACGTTATTCCAAACCGGTTACTACACCGTTATGGAAAATTAATCCTGATGACCAAATGCGCCCTGTGGAAATACTGAACATAACCGGCCCTACTAACATTATAACGCTTATGATTTGTAGTCCCCAACCGGTTTGACATTTAGGAAAAATGTTAACTCTCATTGAAATAATGCCAAAGTCTTGTTATTTTAGGTTCGACTGACCGCCACTGTCTCTTGTTCTTATCAACACATGGTATCGGGTATCATGACGACCTTTAAGTGTACGGCTGGTCTCATAACCGGTACAATATTTCCAATCATATTGGATGCGATATAATTGCAGGTATATTGTTGCGTTCTGTAGATATTTAGACAGGACAACGATTTCACAGTGAACGAAAGCGCACATAGTATAAAGTAAAAATATGGATGTCTAAGCATATTAATAAATACACGAACTGTTCTGATACTTACGTGATACTATTCATTGTTGGTGTCATCAAATACGAACTTAACAAATACAATATGCGCATGTTTGAACCTTTTCATCCAACTTTCAAATCACACGTTGTTTGAATGTGTAAATTTTTAGAATTTTACATGCGTCGAAGTTTACCCATTGGTTTCTTTATTGATAAACCATTTATGTTTAAATTACAACAAAGACGACATGCATAATTCTTCTCTTATATAAACTTGATTAAATAAATGGTGTTAATTCAACCGTCAGGACTAGATAACGGGAACTTAACGGAATGGATTTGCAAGCAATCATTTTAGGCGTGAAATGACACGTTGTTGTCTAAAGAACGCTCCCAAACTGGGGATCGAACCCGTGACCTCCCGGTCGCTAGGCTGATAATATATCCACTACACTTTGGCGACCCCACCGTAATATACATGTGTCGCCCTAAATAGGCTTTAGTGCAGAGAGATTATACATTTAAAGAAGAATTTCGCTATTCTTCAATACAGTAATGAGTACAGTAACAAAATAATATTTACAATTAAAATTTCGACCTGTATTACTGGCCAATTTACTACTAGAACAACGGAATCTAGAAAATGAATGTGAAAGGACATATTAATAGATAACGATATTTCTTGGTTAATCATAAATGGAAAATGTTTAAAGGTATCACATCTTTGATAATTTCTTAAGGTTTGTAGCAAGTTCTGTGTTTTACAATCAATCCATTGTTGTTTAAATGAGATTACAAGCTTCCTAGATTTTCAATTTTCTTTACTTAGCCTAGCGTAGCCAAATCCATATCTGTATACACAAACGGGTAAAATATATCTCTTATTATTCCTTCCGATATCATATTGTCGTTTTCACTGTATAAAGCAATATTTAGGATATCGATCTTCAGTCATATAAGTATTGTATCCAATTACATGATGTTCTATACGTAGTCGTCATAATTCTCACAATACAGCATACACCACTGTAAGTTATATAGGTACTTACACCAAGTATATCAGCAATATTGAATTTGACCTTGTTAAAAATATCTGCCCATTCTCTACCGTGTATTTTCTATCCATGAGTTCGAATATGTTTGAGTATATGCAAATATACCAACATCTGAAAGGGTATACTAGCAAAGATAGATACATTATGTTTCAAACCGCTTTAGGGCTAGCCGTGCCTCAAACTAACCCATTATCACAAACCAAACGCGCGTATAAAACGATCTCAATCAAATATACCTGCACAGAAAAATATTGACAACATAAAAACCATGTGTGTGTGTGTTTTTTCATCAGTAAGGTGAGAGCTAGATATGAATCTTAAATGTTCATACTTTTAACTTTGTAATCTGATTATTAAAAATGACAATTCTGGCTTTAAAGCTAACCTGAGGTAATCGATTGTCAAAGGCCAGGTTCAATTAAAAGTGACAACTAAAACCCGGTAGACGACCATTATGACAGAATCCTGCAAAAAGAGTGATCATGAAAGCATACATTAAGCTCGTGCTCGCGTGAGCTTAAGGCATGGTTTGAACATTTTTTCAAATAACTTAAAGATCGAACAAACGTTTTAATCGTAGCAACAATATAGCCTATTACGACGTCTGATTCAATGGCATGATGATAGATGATCATTTTACTCTTGTTACTTCAGGACTGGAAGAACTTAGAAACGATCTGTTATGATCACGTCCGTGACAATGACACGGAGATTCTCATTTTGTATGACTTTCTATCGTCTTCTTTCAACCAAACGTCTATCGATGAAAGAATAGCCAGGGAGAGGGTGTTGCGGTCGGCTGTCAGTGTTAATACGGATGGCCATTCTGATTCAGGAGGATATAATTAGCACAAAGGCATTTGATATAATTCAGCATGTCTATGAGCAGTCTACTTTTAAAGCCTTTCGGAATATAAAGCAATGTATTCAACGTTTCAAACTACAAACGATTATCATGTCACGTAAAATCTAAATGTGTCTCTCTTACTTATAACATTTTAACTGCATTGCACAGCAACCATAAAAAAGTTTTCATTAAATGTTTCAGTCGCTATGTGAGAATTTGACATTTTAGCATAAACATGTTTTGAACGTTAACACTTATTTTTACGCGGTATGTTTTCAACATGGTTTCAAAATAGTATAATATTTTTTTTGTCTTACCATTGCTGTGTACATTATATAATGGCTCTTTATCAGTCGTGCTCAAGTATAACATGAAATTGCTCATTAACTGCTCTTTCCTGTTACGTTTAATTTTCATTTGCGTCTTGTGTTGTGATTAACATCATAAACAAATAATGTAATTGTCATGTAAATTGAAAAACCAAATTAAAGAAAGATATGCGTATAGTGTTACAATGGTTTTAATGCATTTACAAAATTTTCTATATTAAACGCCACTGTTGAAATACATTAATATAGTATAATAAGGTGAAGTAAACATGAACATTCTAAAAAGTATTTATAAAACAATAATACATAATAAAACTGAAAAATCTTGCTAATTTCACTTGTGTTTCGGTAAGAAATTAAGGTTTATATGTTCACACATTTCCATGCGCATAACATCCAAATAATTTACTAACTAATTGAATGCATCGGACCATGAAATTATATTGTTTTGTATTTGTCATTCGGGATTACCTTTGGTTACGATACAATAGCTCGCATCTATTGACCCATATTGCTGGGCCAAGTGTGAGGTTGAGCGCTCTTAAACCGGTTTAAACCCCCAATGCTTTGCATTGACCGTTTCAAGGCGGTGACCCCAGCTTTATTCTTATATGTGTTTATGTTGTTTTGTATTGTGCTGTTTTGTACTGTTTGGGCCATTGGTCACTTGCCTTAAATAAAGGACCAACTAATTGTATATAATGAGAATGCAATACTGCTCCAGCATCTGGAGTTTTGCTTCTTTATATTGACACTGGTGGGATTGATTATATTATTGAAAGTTATATGATCACGATTACATCAAGGGCCGAATTTACTTTATAAACTTTACTCAATCTTATTTGGTGTGTAATTCTTTCAATAAAATTGACACGCAATGTTTTCTACAAAGTGTTCAATTGTTTACGCAATATTTAGCTGCATGTTTAATTTGAATGTTTGCAAGGTCAGGTTGAATCACGTTGAAGGATTGTGTTTCTGTGCACGCATTACAAGTATAAACAATAATATACCAACTACTGAATGCAGAATTAACAGTTAAATCAGGAAACGGCATCATGCCATTTCATGTGTCCAACATCTGCATATATGTAAATTCCAATTTATTAAAACAAATCTAAGAAGCAATCGCGAGTGCAGATATTGACAATTAAGATGCAAATGGATAGTAATGTAGAGTTTTGGTTTTTATCCTTTTTTCAAAAAGTAAACATTTGGGTTATTTTCTTCAAAATAATTATTGTAGTCAATAATACGTGCCGTGGATGAAATAGACGGATGACTTTATTGAATAGTGATTCCAGATAATGGTAAAAAATAGATCACATATTCATTAATATAGCTTTAGCTATCGTATAGATCATATTTTCAATGAAAGCCTGAACACCTTAATTCTTTGGAAATTCAACTGTTTAGTAAAAGAACATCTAAAAAAGCCATATACTGCAAACGTTGTTACACCGGTGGCCATGTGATTTAATGAATCGACATATAAATAAGAAATTGCGTAGAAGGTCATTCAATAATATATATATTTATTTTTGGACAATACTGCCTTTATTGCAGAAACGCCGAACCGCATTGTTATAACAATCGCAAATGTAAAAGCATATGCATCTGTGTTAGATCGCTAATGTTTTACTGCAGATAACAACACTATGTCAATTTAATATTGTATGAAGGTATTAATTCTAATCGAACTTTTATGAAAATCATTGTCAAATTGAATCAGCAATATTCCATATTCTCATCGGACCGGCCCAAACCATCGTTATATAACATGTAAATGAGCATATGAGGTTGCCGTGGTGTAATGGATATGGTGTCCGCCTAGCGACCGGGAGGTCACGGGTTCGATCCCTACCGTGGGAGCGTTCTTTAGATTTCCTCCAAAGACACCAAGTACTGGTTTTATGCCCAGGAAACGGACTCGAGAGCGTTTAAATAAGCCTTAGGCTTTCGATGCAATCGAGCTAAAATAAATTGGTTTAAATTAAATGCGCATAGAAACAAATTTTAGCAATCAATCAAAAGGGTCGGTACGATGGGAAACATTGTGAAGGATACCGATTACTCCGGGAAGTACGTAGCTTGTCAAAAGATTTCCGATTTAAATACAGTTTGTGTTGTTATGTCTAAGCATTATATCCAAACAACAGATTGACATATACAATATGTTTAAAAAAAAATTATTTGAATATCGATGAATTCTTGAAGAGGGCCTGTGCGATGTATTCACCTAATAATAATTGAATTTGAAAACGTGTTATTCTTTATAAAAATACACATTAGAATGTCTCGGCAGCAGAAAGTGTGCGTCAATGTTTTAAGTTGGCCAGTTAGGTAGTCGGTCTGGAAATACTCCAGATGAAACCCGGCCCACTACCAACTCTTCAAGTTCCGGTTACCGACAAACCATAAAAGCCCTTAGGCCATAATTAGTTTGTTATTGTGTTTGCAATATTTCGTACTAATTCTTAAGATTATCTAGTAGAGTGACAGCGGAGAACGCACTCGTGTCGCAAATGACACTGAAATTTATTAAAAATTTAGTGATATAGCATGTTCGATTTCATAAACACAACATTAAAACCTTATTGAACAACGAAATACTAACATTTGAAACTACTAAACACATAATGAAAAGTGTTCATAGACAATCATGATAATCAATTGTTTTTGAAAATAAGCAAACAGTTTACACAAAACAGTTGATAGGTAAACGGTAAGAAAATAACGTTAATATTCCTCGCCGAACGCCGAGTCGATGTCCTTCTCTATTGAGGATAACAGAGCCTTCTGCCTCGCTGTTCTGTCGGCATTAGACATGTAGTCGATAGGCGATAACAAGAAGTTGTACAAGTGCATGATTTCAGTGTCACTTTGCTGGACATAGTCACTGCATATCTTACCAAAGATCTGCAAGTCCTGTGATAATAATGTCCATATGATCATGTAATACTCTTATAGTCATATGAAAACCTCAATATTTGTTCAAATAAAATAAACATATGGCACAAAATTGTCAGTAAATACGATACGTATAATAAAGAAACATAGTGTCGTACACTTAAAAACGTGCATACAGGGTGTGAATGTTTCGTTTTCTTATTTGTTAAATTAAATATAACATACGATACAAATAAAGAAGATACATAATGTCTAACGCACGAACACGTCAAAAAAAGGTTTTCATGTTTATTTTCATGTTTTGTTTTCAGAGAACATGACAAAAATAAATACCTTTTCGGTCCTATAGAGTTAATTATTGAACCGTTGTGCGTATCTCACGGCTTTAATTTTCTTCAAGTAAACTTCCTCGGACCTAACATCTTCTTTCAAGTACTTCAGAGTAGCAGCCATGTTCTCCCAGAAATGAATGATTCTCGTGAACTGACGGCCAACGTCCCTAAGATCTAGAAATAGGTCATGGGGTTCCCACTTTAAACACATGTATCTTCATACCATTTTTTATCCCATATAAACACGAATTAAGGTATATAGGAGTACCTAATATATTATTATATATAAATACGTCATTTGTTTAACGTCTTATACATGGAAATATGAAGCGAAATTAATTGCGTGGTATATGAAATTTCAATTTCAGACGTGATTGTGGTTTTCGATTTTAGACCTTATTGTGACATTTGATAGCATTACCTCCCCTACATTCCCCTCATAGTAAATAAAGGTGCCTTGAACGCGTGGTTGTATACAGACCCCGTTTTTTTATATTGACCTCGTAAGTATAGTCTGAAAACTACCGAGACCAAGTAACTGGCACTATATATATATATATATATATATATATATATATATATATATATATATATATATATATATATATATATATATATATATATATATATACACACAAGACCTATTGGATAACCCTTTGAAAAAAAGACTGAGCTAATAAATGTTCCTTTCGGCATTGTTAATTAAATAAATTTTGTCCTCTGAAAAACGAATCACTAACTTAAACTCCATATCATCCTTACTTACGTCACATTTACTTCCTACCTGCAACTTGAGACATTCGATCTCTCTGTCCTTTCAAGGACTCTAAGTCTTCTTCCATCCTGTTCTGTGCTTCTTCAAGTTCTTTCTGAGCCAGTGATGCAGCCCTGGTTAACTGTTCTTCTCGCTCCATTTCTACCTGAAGCCGCTCGCTTTCTTTGAAGACATGTTTGTTTCTGTTATTAACGGATGCCATATTCCTTTGTACTTCTGTTTGCAGGGTTAGGTAGCTAAAAATATGCATACCTATGTTCATGAAACCCCATGATTTTTTTAGTTCACTACTATCAATATGCTCACTTAAATGTTAATTTCATATGTAGCGTTCAATACCAGCCATTTCTATAATTAAGCATGTATTTAATTCTCGGTCAAGATATGCGTTCATTGGATTAAGCTGTCAAGTTTGTTGTTTCCTTCGAATGGACAAAACAACATCCAGTGTGATCAAGTGCCCGCATTGCCCGTAATGTCAGTGACAATCCAGAACAGTAACAAATATTGTACAATAATGATTTATAAGGCCCGACCTTTATTGCTATAATCGCTTTTATAGTTGTTCTCTCTCAGAGATGCATACCTTGACCTCGTGTCTTCTGCATCCTTCTTCATGGACTCAGCATTTTGGATCATCTGACCTAAGACTTCAATAATGATGTCTCGATTCTGGAAAAGACAACAATTTCCTCAGAGTGCGTTGTTATATTACCATAATAATCATTATCATCATCTTTATCATCATCAACATCATCATTGACCAGTCCGGCCGTTGGAGGGGGATATGTGGGACGACGAAACATAGATCCTCTGAAGGCCTCAACGACGACCTCCGTCTAGCGTGCCCGGGAACACAGTCTTGCACAGCGAATCGTGCCTGGTGACGTGTTTATACTATGTCAGCTTTCGTCGTTGAAATCCGCCAAAAGGGTTTCTTTAGGGCCAAACAGTTCAGCTATGGCGGGTCTGACGTGCTCGTTTGGTCGTTTGTTAAATGTAGGAGAGTCGGAGCAGTCTTTAGAGACACTTGTGTTAAACGAAATTTAGCCTTCGTTCTGTGTCAGCGTTAAGCGTCCAGGTCTCGTTGCCGTAGAGTAGGATGGATACTACGAAGGACTTTTAAAGCCTGTACTTGGTGGGGAAACTGATAGCGGTGCTTTACCACCGCGTGCTCAGTATGTCATCGCAGCGGTGCCCATGGCAATTCTTAATCGTTTCTCAGCTCAACGGGTGCCATATTTTGACAGAGTTGCTCAGAAGAACTTGAAGCTGGTTACCTATTCTAGCATCTCGACCTGCATGGTGATGTCTGCATTAGCATTGTTCTTGCTTTTCGCAAAGATCTTCGATTTTCCCTGCTGACAACACCCATCATCTCCTTCTCCTGTTGGTTAGTGAGGTCTCGGAGTTTACATAGGGCCAATGTCATCAGCGAATCTCAAATAAGAGATGGGTCTGCCTACGGTGAAGATTAAGGTGAGATGGTATTGGATGATCCCTTCAGAATCTTTTCAATGAACATGTTTAATAGGACGGGAGAGAGCAGACAACCATGACCAGACTTGTCATACGCATTGAGCCACTTCTCCAAGATATTCTGGCAAAGTGCATCTATTACCTCTTCTCCCTTCTGAATCAGCTCAGAATGGACGTTGTCCACTCCAGGAGATTTCTTTGCTGTCAGACTGCACACTGCCTTACCCACCACTGTATTTAGTATGGGCGGACGTTGATTATCGGCTTGTAGTCTGGGATTGTACTGTAAGAGACTGGGGTCTGTGGAAGCGGGTAGTTATAAAAGTCGCTGCAGTATTAAGTCCGCCTGTTTAAGGAATGGGACACTCTCGATCGGGACATTCCCGTCAGCGTCTACTATAATGCTGACCTTAGGCTTAATGGTTTCCGCAAAAGGTTTTTACGTGATGTTGGCTTTCTTACTGCTGTCTGTGGTCACTGTTTATCAATGTTGTTACATAAATCCACACCCCCTTGGCCTCTTACATCTTCATCCTTAACTCCTTGTTGACTTTCTGGTACTATGACATAGAGTCCTGGCTGGTGTACCTCTCTCTGCTTTTGTCCCAGATGCCCATGATCTCGGTCGTCACCGATGGCTTGTTCTTAATCCTATTTCTCTCAAGGACTGCTTTGTCTAACGACAGCAGGGCTTCCTTTATGTGGTTTGTAATGGTATCGATGCCAATGTTTAGGATGATTATGGCTTTAAACTTATCATCCATCCGTGTTTGAAATGTCTCTGCTATCTCTGTATATTTGAGTTTCTTCATGTAAAATAAAATGCTGTGGTTCTTGGTGATGCGCTTGCTTTAAACTTCAGCTTCAATTTCTGCCCCAATACACATTCTTGCGTTTTAATTGTTGATGCTGGACTTGAACCGTTGAGGTGCAAGAATGAAATCAATCAGGTTGTTTACTTGCCCGTTTTGCAGTTCTGAACGGTTCTTTTTGGGTACAGAGTATTGACCAGGGTAAGGTAGTGGCTTCTGGCGAACTCAGGAAGTGAGAAATTCATTTATATGTGCGCAAATAATTATTCCCATGCCAATCTGCAACCATTACATTTTATAAAATATTGCACAGTCATGCCAGATGATTGAATCTTGCTAGCAATTAAGAGTTATATTTATTTATGTAATGGCGAAATTAACAACTTCTGAAAACGATTAAAATAAAACACTTACTTAACGGTAAACATGATTACAAAAGATTTTTTTTTAACAATGATTTTTTATTTCATCAAACATGCAAACCATTTATGTAACATGCCTGCAAATCTGCGGCGTCCAAAATCATAGGAATCATCGTCTTGAGTATGTGACCAGCAGTCAAAGTAAATTTTTTCATCAGACCTGACGTCAGCAGGCTCTGTGACCGCACCGCATGCGCTGTCATCAGAACCTAGAAGTCCAAAACATAAAGCAGAATAAGACGTGTCTATGACAAACATACGTAGACATCCATCTTAATCTTCTCATTACATAATATCATATTAACACCGCTCTCAAAAACATAATTTCATCATTGATACCTTAACAGAAACTACACCCTCGTGAAAGATAAGTGTATCTACGACAATGTACAGTACCTGTATTTGAATACCCATTAATTAAAATCACAACACATCTTCTACGAACAAAGTACATTTAATACGAATTTCGAACTTCTTTAATAATAAAAACAAGAGCCATCTTACCGTCGGCGTTTCATCGCTCGCCATTCTAGATTTATATTTCCATAACTGCAAACAAAATTCGTACAGTCAGATATGTAGAAACAATATCGAACACCCGGCTGCCTTTGTCGAGCGATGCGCGGGGTTTTATATCGCATGCAGTGTGCATGCTTTCTGGTCCATTGTCAATTAACCCAGCAAAAAAAGTCCAATAAAGTCATCATAAGAAGAAGGGTATGATAATTTGAGCGCCGCATTGGAATACTTGGAAACGAAATGCTGTGTAGGACCGATGAAGTAAGACACTTGAAATAGGCAGATTTATTCCATTACGTTCATAAATTAGACACATGCAAGGAGGTCTACGCTAATGAAAGACATACTTAATTAAAGACGAATGCCATTCTACATATGTTTACCTTAAAATGCATCTTGTACATGCCGTACATGCAGTCCACGTACTGCCTGTCGGGCGAGAGTCCGAAAGCGATCATTCCGTATCTGATTTATGGATTAATATGTGGTCACACATGGTTGACAATTTATCATACATTTTGCTTAATATGGTTTTCAAATATTTGATTTAATGTTGTTTGTTGCTTTATTCCATTTTTTAAACTATAAATAAACGTATTACAGAAATCTACAGTGTAGTAATAACGATAGCCATGTACTGTATAGATAGCATGAAAACAATAGATTTTCGTGAAAAAAGCCGAACATACCTAGAGGCATTTACTAGAACGGCCACTGTCGGAAATATCTCCAGTATCAGATGGCATTTACAGTTTGGTATTATAGACTATGCTTCATTTGTTGTGTGAAGAGTATCATTCATAAGTGTTATTATGGAAGCAATATTTGTTTTGGTACTTTTTGTGTGAGCTTCCTCGTTATAAAATTCAATTTTTACAACTTAAAAAGTTTACGAGATATGTTAAATAACATTAATTGAACATGAAACAAAACAATTTGCAATACGTCTTTAAATATGAAAAGAAGAGTTATGGTACTTTAACTTCCTAAAAAATAAGCATAACGAATTTTGAAATCTATTGTTATGGTTCTTGTTCACTGAACTTCCCCTTGATGAGATATACATGTATATAACAAGACGGTTCAAGCTGATACCTCTCACAGTGTTCCAAATCAGCAAACAATTTACAAAGGGAAAAATCTCTAACATTATTGAAGCAAGAGTTACGTTTGTTTTGGATTTTTATTCAACCCATTGATATATATTTATATTTCACTCTTTAGGTTGAAATCTCTTAAAGTTCATTAAGAAATGCCCCGAATATCTTTTTTAATATAACGGACAACACATCTAAATCTAAATAACTATGGCAATGGAAATGATTCTGGTCCAATTCACTTCCTCTCAATGAGATATGTCTTGCCTAGAATGTTTAAGCTGACACCTGGTGTTATTATTCTGGTAATAATAAAACTAAAGTGTCACGCTTATACCTCTTATAGTTAGAGCGATATGTAAAATGACAACTAAATTAACGTCTTAAAAACCAGATGGTCAACCTGATTCCAGGACATCCCTTAAAAACTTTGTTGTACGGAGGTTTGAAACGTACATAACAAGTTTGAGCTCGTCCAGAGCATGGCGACAATACCTGGCATTGGCATTCTTGCCCGTGTTGAATTTCCATTCCATAATCCTGTTTACCCATTCCCTTTCGGCATCCATTTTTTCCCTGGTTTGTTCGTCTATCCCTAAAATGGTGAGGTATCTCAAATCAACGATCTAGTCTTAATATGCTTAAAAGGAAATTTCAAACGTAAACATATATTGATTCGTTGTTGCAAGCAACTTAATTATCTCCGTTTACCTATAATTACTTAATTATCCATAAGGTTTTACTTACTAAAGACAAAAGCAAAATGTTAATGAAGACGATTCAAACCAAAATACCTCCATATGCATCTTGACGGTGGTCTAGATACTTATTTATATCTGAGAACGGAATCTTCGAGCTCTTGAAGATCTCGCATTTCTCGTGCCAATAGTCTAACAATTCACCCTGCAATTGGCGCTCAAGCCTGGTAGCGTCATACATTGAAACCTTAAATAAAAAATCGTTTTAACAAGAGGCATTGTTTTTATCTTGTCGGAGTTTCTAGTATATTTAAACATTCTTGGTATCACACATTATATGATATTTTAGTTTTAAAACACAAATACTTTATTGTGCCTTCTTCATCTTGAGTTTAAGCATGGCAATTTTTTTCATATATTTAATAAAGATGCCTTTACTTTATACGCAATCTTCCCCATATGCGACATAATCGGGTTTTGCAACACACAGCATTCCAATAGTAAATGTGTAATTATAAAAGCGCATGTTGCTCTCGGGATAGTAATCCACAAGAAAAGTATTTAAAAACACCGTGATCCTGAACTTGATCGCATCCATGCGATGTGCAATTCCTAGAGAGTTATTCATATAATTTATCTACAAATGCAATTTCATAACCAAAGCTTAATGTATTCCACACTTTCGTACATAAATAATTGTTTTCCATGGGCATAACTTAACTACACCTGTATAGATTTACTAGTAGGTTTGTAATACCAAATATTGAACATTTGGACCACGTTGATTTAGAGATATGAATTATTGTTATAACGTTGGTATTGAATATCAGATTTGATTTGTCCGTAGAAGTCCGCAGTTTTCTCAACATTATATTTAGTTATAAAGCTTCGTAAATATCGATAACAATACACAAACAGTTAGAATGCACATTCGAATGGTGATTTCAAGAATAAGTTGATGTATATATTTATAAAGTCTATGATATTAGCAGTTATACTTTTTGATTTTACGCGATAAAAGTCTAAAAAAAATTGTTAAAAGAAGTGACACACACGTACCTTTGATAAACAGAGTTGACCAAAATACACACTTGCGCCAATTAACAAGCTGATTAGGACTGTATTCACGAACCAGTTCTGAAACTGCAGTCAAAAGTAAAACACTATTTATAAAACTGTTATGTTCACAAAGTATAATATAGTCCAATAAGGCATGAAATATGTTACCCAGCCAGAAAAATCCCCGACCACCATGGGGATCGAACCAGTTCCAAATCAGACATACACTCTCCCGCATCGCTATAAAAGCTATCTCATATAGCAAGGCAGTATAAGTTCTCTTTATACAGAACCCTGCCACACACAATCCCTCCAATTGAAAAATTCTTCCATGAATTTCCCCATGCCACGACATCTGAGGGACGTCTGACACAAATGGTGGTTTTTTACTTTGGGCGCCAATGTAACCCAGCCAAAAAAATCCCCGACCACCATGGGGATCGAACCCGGGACCTCCCGGTTCCAAATCAGACAGACACTCTACCGCGTCGCTAAAAAGGTAGCTTTTATAACGACGCGGTAGAGTGTCTGCCTGATCTGGAACCGGGAGGTCTCGGGCTCGAACCCAATTGTAGTCGGGGATTTTTCTGGATGAGTTACAGATCAATACCTTTTACTACACAATTTATCATTTAGAATAAATTAACTTTCATATAAACAACACTTAATACGCTGAACTTATTTATGGCTGATATATATTTTATAAATATATAAAATCTATCTATCAACAATTCTTTTTAAATAACGCGCGAAATTATTTCAAACACTTTTTAAAGGGCCAAAAACTGGTTGTGTTTAAAACACTTAACCAGGTGCGCAATTGAACAGGTTGACGTCCTAGTTGGTGCGATTATCACGACGCAATAATCTATAGATGATTACAAAACGCAATGTGCTTTTTTAACTATTGTTTTTGTCGCTACTGTAATTTAACATGGTCTATACAAAACAATTGCATTTTTCTCTAAAAAACAAAAATTTACTTCTAAATAAAACATTATAAAGCATTAAAACATTATATTATCGATACTTAAACAACTAGATTTGATTTAACGTTTTAACCTAGCTAGAAGGTTCATTGATGACGTACTAAATTTAGATAACCCATACTTTGAACAATATCTCTACAAAATCTACATATACGAACTAGTCCTACATAGATCGTGTCAATCCAATACGGATGCTTCGTATTTAGACTTACATCTTACTATTAATAATAATAATAATACGATAATGACAAGTTTATACGACAAACGGGACGACTTTAGCTTTGAAATTGTGAATTTTCCGTTCCTAGAAGGAGGTACATCCTATGGAATTTACATTTCGTATTTGGTTAGTTACGTCAGAGCATGTGGTGGCATTTTACTAATGGAATTTCCCAACCATCATTTTATGGAGATGTTTGGAAGCGTGTTCGCAAATTAAAATATCTTAAAGAAAATGCTTATATTAAACTTTTCAATTAAATTAACTCTTTTTTATCCAAAGGATATGATGTTGACGTACATAAAAACACATGCTTGTTGGCTTTCGATTCACTATATCTTTCTTTTCTTAAAATTTGGAATTATTAATGGAGTGACCATGTTATATGTTTGATGCTAAAATATTCAATAAACTTAGCTGGTTTCATTGGTAATTCGATTTAACATTACTGCCCCTTTAATTTTTGTTTTTTGTTTAACAGTACTGTCCCTTCAATTATATTGGATTTTTCTGACGTCATCGTGTCATCGCTTCTGAATTACGTCATCCGATCCAGTTTCACTGTTTTGGGCTATATGCATAGGTCATCGGGTTTATATCTTTAAACTTTATTAATATTTTCTCTCTGACAGGCGTTTCTTGTTTGATCAATATTGTTTAGCAAACACATAAACAGCCAAACTATGGAATATGGATCTTTTATACGCATTATGGCTGCTTATTCCTGTATTTGAACGATGATGATCTGAAATATTAACTAGAATATGATTCTATATTCTTAAATCTTTTTTTTTAAAGAAGGTATATAGTTGACACTTGTTGGAATTTCATTTCATTGTTCCTTAAAAAGTTAAAACTCTTTTGCTCTGGTCTCCTTCCTACCATTGAGTAATTAAAAGGTAATAAAATTCCCTTTTATTATTGTTTCATTTGAGTTGCAATGCTATGAGGTTAAATTGTATTTACACTTATATGTATAATAAATAATGCTGGGCCAAGTGTGAGGTTGAGCGCTCTAAAACTGGTTTAAACCCCCAATGCTTTGCATTGACCGTTCCAAGGCGGTGGCCCCAGATTTATTCTTCTATGTGAGAATGTTGTTACGTATTGTTCTGTTTCGTACTGTTTTGGCCATTGGTCGCTTGCCTTAATTAAGGACCAACTTCTGGTTTATAATGGGATGCAATACTGCTCCAGCAGCTGGAGTTTCACTTTTTTATTTTATAAAAAATTCAAGTTATTTTGATAAAGTGCCCACAATGTAAAACAATACAATTAATATCAGTGTTATTGGAGTGAGTCTTGAAAACGACATATTGTTTTAAAACCATGTCTAATAAATTATTAAATCATAAGTTTATGTAAACACATGACCACTGTGATACCACATTGTATATAACATTACACGTGGTAATTACGATATCAACATGACCGTATACCAATGAATGGATTAACCCAGAGAGCAATGAGTATTTGGTGGTATTTGGGTGAATACATTTAAAATTTCAGACAACATATTCGGCCTATTGCTCTTGCTTTGAAGATAACGTTATTGCTTGTTCGGATCTTACAAATGGTTTAATATTGATAGAAAAAGCTCTTGTGGTTAAACAGACTCTTAACTACATAGACTGACATGTAAACGTACTTTCTCGAGGTAGTGTCGGTTTTGCATCAAATTGATTAGCATTCAATATAAGAGTCCAATCAAATCACGTAAGACCGATTGAATGACCATTATTAACTGTATTAACAGTTCATTCAGACAACTGGCTAAGTAGACTTAGATGTTCTTTACCAAAAAAGTACACCTGTGGGTATTTAGAACAAACTTTTTAAGTTTGTTCTCTACATCTATAAGAAAAATGTAAACCCTGGTACATGGTCAGTTTTGACCTAATGCTATGATTTGAACAAAACCTCAAGTTATATGGATAAGTCTTAAGTCTAAATGTTTAATTGGAAAACAAGACGTAACTTGTATTGATTTTAAACATGTTATTAATGTCCGGTATACAGTGTTTAACTAAATAATGCATATATTGGTATTGTGGTTGTAGAGAAAAAGTGGGGATGGATTACTTCGCACCTGTTCGTCGATTTTGACTCTTGCTATTAAAATTGTCTACAAATAAACCGCCCTTTCGACCGACTGACAAAAGCAAAGCAAAATACCCACGTTATTGTCTGGGCAGATAGTTAAACGAATAAAAAATAATAAAAAACCTACATAAATCACGCTTTGAAGTCCCTTTCGTGTAGCATTGACGGCCGAGCTATCTGATGGATCGATAGCAGCTAGCTGCCCTGTGGCCAAGGTATACCCTGGTGTGCCCTGCATCTTGGGCATCGTTTTACCACTTTTTTGTGGCACATGCATCTCGGGTACCATATGACTATGTGGGTATGTGGGTATACATAGGGCTCCCGGCGGGAGAAACATCCCTTCTTGATAGGGTGGAATTGTGGGTGACTTGTAAGGAGCTGGTGGCCTAAAAATAAAGTAAATATTATCACGTTTGCTCCTCAGTCATAATAAACTAAAATGGCATTTAACTGTGTTTGTTTTCCTACTCATATGCAAAACGGATAGACTATTTACAATAAAGATAACATTTAGAAAAATTTAGAACCGAAGGTGCTTTCTAAAGAAAACACCTTCATATTATTCAAGCTAAATTTATAAGGATATCTTGACAATTAAACTTAGATTCATTTGAACATTTGTTGACGCATAACATGACCTTTAAATTAAAAAGGAGAGTTTGATTTACCTAAATAGAGCATATATGGCAATTATACTTTATAATGTCATTTCGGAAGCAGCCGATTCACCGAATTCCGCTTTGACAAATATATAGATGTATGAAAATATATACATTTCTGACATCCGATGTCAACGTTTGCCACTGGTTCGTCCGTCCAATAATAAACATGGAATATCTTTTGCTGATGTTGGTTATGATTTTTATCAAAGAAAAACTTAAAATTATAATCCTTAATGTAATGATGCGATTACTAAAACGTTGACCGGTGGTGTGAATAATAATTATGCCGTCTTTTTATACAAGAATTTAAAGACGTGAAACTTCAGTTGCTACAGCGGTATTGCATGCCTATTATGAACACGTTTGTGAACGTAATTTATGGGAAGAAACCAATAACATAAACAGTACGGTACAATACGAAACCACATACAAACATAGTAGAATAAAGCCGGGGTCATCGCCTTGGAACGGTCAATGCAAAGCAATAGGGCTTTAAACGGGATTTAGAGCGCTCAAACTTACACTTGGCCCAGCAATATTAATACATAAAGTTGTAAAAAAATTGACCTCATAACATCGCAACTCAAATTAAACAATAATAAAAGGGAATTAAAATGCATGCTTTTTTAATTACCATTTTATCACTCAATGGTAGGAAAGAGACCAGAGCAACAGAGTAACAACATTTTGAGGAACGATGAAATGACATTACGAATAAGTGTCAGCTAAATCCCTTCTTTTTTCACAAAGATTTAAGAATATAGCATCATATAGTTACAATTGCTGATGATCATAGTGCAAATACAGGAAGAAGCAGCAATATTCGGTGTAAAAGATCCATATAACATAGCTTGGTTGTTTATAGGACTGTAATATACTATGAAAATAAATGTAAATGAAATTGAATGTTATACCTAAAAGAATGACCGTATAAACGGAGACGATAATTTACCACAACGGAAATTGTACCAGTAATGACAAAAAGCTTCGTGATCTATACAATCGTATATTATTCAAATAAAAAAAAACGAAGCTTAAGAACAAATCGATCGAGAAACGCACATCAGAGAGAAAATATTATTAAAGTTGAACGATAAAAACCCGATTACCTATGCATGTATATGAGACAGTAAAAGAAGATCAAATGATGGAATTCAGAAGCGCTGACATGATGACCTCACCAGTTACAAAATCAAATATTATTAAAGGGGCAGTACTGTAAAATCCACTTACCAATAACACCAGCTGAGTTTATTGAACATTCTAGAAGCAAACATATAAAAAGGCCATTACATTAATAATTCCAAATTTTAAGAGAAGAAAGATATAGTCAATCGAAATCTAACAAGCATGTGTTTTAAAGAACGTCAGCATAATATCATTTTAATTAAAAGGAGTTTATTCAATTAAAAAGTTTATTACAAACATTTGCCTTAAGATATTTACATTTGCTAACACGCTTTGAACAAAACATCTACTTAAAATGATGGTTGGGAAATTCCATAAGTTAAATGCAATTTTTAAGGAACATTATATTTTGAAATTCAATCACTAGCTATACTTTGAGTGAAATTTACTGAATTCACGCCGTATGTTATGATACAAAACGCCTTGTTTTAGCAATTTATTCTTTAATGCAAAATGTAAATACCATAGGATGGACCCTCAGGGATGTTACCATACAGGAAAGAAAAAATAACAATTTCTAAGTTAAAGTCGTCCCGTCTGTCGTATAAACTTGCCTTAATGATATTATTATTAATAGTAAGATGAAGGTCTAAATATGCAGCATCAGTATTGGATTGACACGATATATTAAGGAAGCGTTAATGTGTATTGGAAACTTTTGGGATATGTTGCTCAATTTTGTATTATGCTTTTTTTTTAGAAGACAAAGTTAGTAAATGTACACAATTTTAAAGACTGGACTGCTATAGATAACAAATGTAGGTTAACTATACAGTTTTATGATTTATTCAAATGCGCCTAATTCCAACATGCTAGAAAACCACGAGTTAGAAGACAACACAAAAACTGTCCGTGTGTTTGTGTAAAAATACTGTTGCTGCTGTTGATTATTATTATCTTAATTATGGCCTTGTTCGTTCTGGCAAATGCTTAATATATTTTAATACAAAAACGGAATGACATGAAAATACGCGCATACATTTTATGAAAGCTGCCTTAAATGTAATTCTCAAATGTCGGATAGCAATTTATATGACCTTCGGTTAAGTAAAGATGACAACTCCTGATGAATTAATTTTAGCAGAATAACCCAACAAAATACATGTCATGGAATATAGAGGAAAGAATTTTTTTGGGGGTAATACAGTGTCTTATTGATAAATAAATGAGAATCAGTTAAATATATTATGAGAGGAAAACGATCTGACTATATGTGCATGGAAAATATATTAGGACACTGCAGTCATGAAAAAAAAAATCAACGTAAATTCATGGGATCTCGAACCGACCTTACTATGAGCATGCCCCCGAATAGGGTGAATTCATGTACATTTGTACCACATTCACAACCTTACCTAGAAAAACTTAACAAACCAAAACGTAGTTAAAAGATGTTGGACCCAGCAGCTAAGCACGCAAATATTTTTCAGGTGTTTAATCAAGTCTTAATATTTATAGAAATGTATCTGATATTCATCATATCAGTGTCAAGTTCTAGTTATGTCAATGTTTGTATAGTACATTTATTCACATATCTTTTAAACCATTGTAATACATTTATCCATGATCAATTGATTTCATCGTAATTTTTTACACGCTAGTTTACTGTGTTTTTTACATATGTACTTTTTGAACTCTTCATTTATAAATAGATTTCAGATCAATAGAGCGATCGATAAAGCTACTTCTAAAACTTGGGTCGTTAACGACTACGGCTGCAAAACAATGGCAATTCATTGACGAGCATATAACGTTGTACGAGTTTAATGACACATATGAATAAATTGTATAATTGTCTTTCATGGTCTTTTCCATAGTTGATATGGTACGAAATCAATGGTATGATAATGATGCGTATGGTATCAATATTTAAAGTTTAAGTCCATAAGGTGTTTATAGATAAGTTTTCATGCTTTTGTGAAGGTTTTGCGCTCGGTTATAATCCACCAATAATAAGATATTTATCCATTTCCTAACAGTCTGTCGGCTTTGGCGTACTTTGTGTGCATGTGCAATGGGTGATAAACAGACTGTAAAGGGCCGTTCAAGCTGTATAGGTAAGCGTACACACACCGAAATTATATCTATAAAATAAATTCTCTAACACTTTTATTATTTTACATATATTGTAACTAAAATTTGGTCAATTCCATCGTTTTCCGTTGTAAAACACAATACTTGCTCGATGTATCATCATATGCGTTGACACTAATCCCCATTTGATAAATTGCGGCATGTCATGATTCACCGGTAAATCGAAGTTCGCAGACCGGTAACTCGTTGACTTAATTTATACATGAAAATGGAGTATGAAGACCTATTATTTGTTGATAACAATTGTCTTTTTTAACCACAAAACCCACATTATATGCTAAAAGGCTTATGTGTTCATATTCATGTTAAACAAGCGTTTATACATGTATGTTCTGACTTTGCAAGTTTAAAGCACAGATCAAAATATGCCAGAATATTAACATACATTTTGCTAGATGGGACCATCTTGATACGAACAGTATTTCACTTATTAATGCCTGCATGACTCTGTTTGAATAATTGGTAATTCGCTTGTTCATGGACAGAATTTTTTAATCATGTATCAGTAATATAATTGAAGTAAACAAGTAAAGTAAAAGTCGATGAAACGTAAAACGTAAAACTACTGTGGGTTTTGACAGACTCAATTATCTCTGTAATTTCAACCATATAAACGATCGATTTTCATAGAACACAATCACGTTTTCAAAAACATGGAGGACAATATCATTTAATGCGTTAACAACAATGAATATATCAAATACCCTTATTAACAAGAAATGTGTTTGTCAAAAACACTATGTCACTTCTGCGCCGCTTTGACTTTTTGTTTACCTTTGACCTTGAAGGATGACCTTGGCCTTCCACCACTCAAAAATGTGCAGCTCCATGAGATACACATGCATGCCAAATATGAAGTTGCTATCTTCAATAGTGCAAAAGTTATGGCAAACGTTAAAATTTTACCAAACCAACAGACCAACAGACAGGACAAAAACAATTTGTCCCCCACTATAGTGGTGGGGGATATAATCTTTGTGTCTTTACACGTTTACGTATCTCGATTGAGTGTTAACGTAAATATATCGTGGTAGGCTAGTATTGTTTATTGACAGGCCCAAAATGCAACTAGTATGCATGAATTTAAAGTGTTTACCGCGATATTGAACTTTGAACAAGCAACAATTTGTGCACGTGGCAGTCCTCATGTTATGATGATCACGTCTCGTACTTTATTTTGAACAACCATCACAGACATTGATGGGAAGGTCCCAAAGAAGTTTTGACTCTTTTGAAAAACTTGTTAAATGTAGGCAAATACGTTTATCAATTGCAATTACTGAGTACTGAGTATATTTAACGCTATTCCATGCATGTGTATTTGGAATACGTTTGCATACCATTATGCAATATAGGATAAACGTTTTACTTTAATTTGTAAGAATTTCGGGATGTATATATATATGCCAACGAATATAATTTAAAAAAACACACGCACTGGATCCTACAAGGATAAAATAAAAATTAGAATAAGTATTTATATGAGAAAGAAAATGTTCAAACAGTAGAACAAATATATATCGTATACCCGAGCGCTTTCGGCTTGGCGTTCAGTCTTGTTGTATATATATGTGCCGGTTTATTCCTTTGCGTTTATTTATTTCCGCTAATAAAAATCCTGTGTAGGCTGTCTAGTGTCTACACAGGGTACTAGTATTTACAATTTTTATATTTATTCGTTTTATCGATATACAACACAACCGAGGCGAAATTCTTTTAAACAAAGGGTTAATCAGAGAAATGAATACACAAAAAGGAATAAATATATAGCCCGGATATAAAGTATCATCAATCAAACATCAATTATTATACAGTTATCTGCGACACAAAACTCATGATGAGGGAAAACTGAAGGACAGAAGTTACGTAGGACACATGCGATGTATACATTCCACCCCTTTTCTAAAGTGAGGGACAGAACTTGTCGTTAAAAATTCGAATGCTTTAAACCCAGTTAATGCAATAAGCAGTTTGTTTTATCATTACAAAAACGAATATCGAAGAACACACTATTATGATACGTACATGTTATTCTGTGTCACTGTTATATATTCAGATTCAACGTTGTACCAAATTATATAAATATACGTCTTGACAAACTCTATAAATGTATATCTAGACAAGCGAACATCCAAAACATACCGTAAATTTTGGGTTAGATCCATTTTCTTCTTGACAAATGTTTCAGCTTTCGATTGCACGAGTTCTTCTACAAAAAGTGAATTTCAAATATCGTATAAGCCGTTATTAATTTAAAAAAAAATCACTGCTAAAAGTTCTGATTATTTGAATATTTGCCTATAATCTAGTAAATAAAACAATAAATAGATTCATAATGTTAACGAGTTGAAAATGATATATTGAGGCTGGATTTACATTTACTAATCTTTAATAATTATTCTTTTTTATTGCGCTGCTCCGGACTGATGTTGGTATTTAACTTCTTTTTTTTTCATCTTTTCAACTGCAAATTTCATCTGTTTACTTTGTTATTTGATCTCTAACCATGCCTTTTTTATTCTCAAAAAACCTTGTCAAAAAAAAAGAAATGATCACAATACAGAACATTAATCAACTGGATCAGTTCTATTCTTCTTCTCCAGAGACTTTCATAACGCTTGTAAATTCGAAATGTTTAAATTGTGGATCTCAATTTTTTATATGGGTTACAATTTCCAGGCGACAAAGTATATGTTCAGTAAAACAATGATATTATTAAACAGTGATTGCTTCAAGAATTATAACTTAAAATAAAACAAATATATTGAAGGGCCGAGATACGTTTTTATTATAGTGTTAAGTGGTGTATATGCGATTGATGTTGTGTGAGGCATAGGCGACCTGTTAGGCATTTATCTGGGTATTGTTTTGCTGTTACCAGCGAGTCGAGAAGACTCAGACCACACATATAGAATATTTTGCTACCGATTAAGAAATCACATACGACAATCTTAACAAATGCAAGAAAATATCATATTTTTAATATCATAAAACCAAATACAGATGCAATTATCTTACGGAGAAAACTACAGATTTTATAAAAATAGTTTATTGCTAACCACATCGTTACATTGAATGAAATAAACGACGATACCATCAACCAAACACAAATGGCAGTAAAACCAAAATTACCACTACTAATAACGAACACTCTTATAACAACGTTACCAACAATATCACGAAGAACATAGCAAAGACGCTTAGAGGCAAAATTAAATATCAATAAATTAATCGATCAATCCATCAATCGATCAATTCATCAATCTATCACCAACTTAAGCAACCAATAAATCAGTCAATCAACCAGACAATGTTTTTTATTTATTTAAAAATACTTAATTAAATGAGTATTTAAATATTGAATCAAGCTTGAAAACTAGCAATGTACACTTACGTTGGAATTGCGTTTCTGTTTCTTTTGTCCGATCCTGGTGAGCATTTATGTTATCGTGTCCTTCGACATATAATGGCCCTGCGTCAATGTCTGCTTTTGCGTCGTTTAGCTGTTCCACTGTTAACAAGAACATTACTATTTAAATGTTCCTTCTATCATACATTTGTAATATTTGTCCTATAATCAATATAAGTTTTGGTTGGTACAACACATTATACACACCTTTATCTAGTAGAATATTAAACTGTGTAGTGCTAATATGAAAAACATGTGTAAATGTTTCAGTTCTTACCGATTGAAATAAGAGATTTTACAGTGTCTTCTTCATTAATAGTGACATGAAGAGTGATGTCTGCACCGTTTGTATGTTCCCTTAAATAATCTTGCACCGGCTGAAATAGTTCTGACAAAGTCCCGTTGTAATACATCTGCATAAAGTGAATCAATTTCTTTAAGGTTGGGAAATTGATATAAACGGCCATGCATTCTTTCTTCACACTCTTGATATTACCAACTGTAATTGCAAAAGGAAACACATATTCTTATACACATCGATTTTACTCAAATTATAGCATACATATATACGGTCACGTTTCTACAAGGTCGGATAATTAACTCGTCACTTATCAGCCCATATCATACATTTGTTTTGTCCTGGTGCTCACAATTAAATCAATCATACTCTAAATCTGCCATTCCGTCCTCCCGGTCTCTAAAATTTTCAGGAATTATGCGCTTGTTTGTAACATGTGTTCTTTTTGATTTTACAATATTGAAAAACTGCTTCGAATGAATAAAATAACTTTTGATACAACTTAAGGTGCATATTGATAAGTCCAATCTCAAAACCATTATTTTGTGTGACGGACTACTTGTTTACCGATTTACAAATTCATGCAACACAATAGCATAAAATCAAAAACATACTACATAACAATAACATATCGAAGAAAAGCAAGTTTTTACCAATATAAACTACTAATATTGAAAAATATTCTAATTAATATCTGTCCATAAAGCCATCATGGATTTTATGTTTTAGATTCATTATATATGTATTGATATTATGCATTCCTGATAAGAAACATTTGTGAATTAATTGACACCAACCTTTTCCAATTTCATCAAATGCATGTTGCATCAAAGGTAATAAATGTTGCGATTGCACTGTTGCTGGTGTAGTGGTTTGCAAAATACAATTGCCGGTCTCTACGAGTAAATCGTCAACTTCGTTAGCTTGTTCAGTTGTTTGTGTGCTGGCTGTTACAGCCATTCGCTGATCTGATATGTTAAAGACCAGATTTAATGTTTTATATAAACACAATAATGATGATACTATTTAGTTGGGTTAAGCACATTAAAAATTACATAAGCTATATGCGATAAAAATGTACCTGGTACATGTACAGCAATTGGACGCATATTATTAAGTGTTTCCTCAAGCCGCATAATAGCTGCAAGTAAAGAAATGACTTTACATATTTTTCAAAATAAAAGCATAAATATACCGTTTGGAGATCCAGACGTTTGGTAAAACATTAACTAGTTTGAATACTTAACATAAAGTTAACTAAATAAATCTTTTGAAAATACTTACCGGCTAATATTACGTCCGACTTAGCATCCGACTTAACATCGTGTTGCTGCAGCGTCTGCGAAAAAAAGATGCATATGATGGTACAATATATGGTAAAAACAAACATTAGGCCGTAACATAGTTTTCCCTTGTAATTTAAGATTGGCTTGTATATTGTTTTAACAAAAAGTTGTCCGCGGCTTTAATTAGATATTGCATGCCAAAGGTAAAAGCATAACAAATGCTACAAAGCATGAATAAATCGAATCTATTTAATTATAAAATCGATATTATCAGTTGCATTCTTTATTAAATAAATATATATATATTTATATATACACACTGAACATATGCTTTAGTTTATTATGCCTACGTAAAAAATGCCAAGAATGAAGACAAAATTGTAACGATTTAAGATTGTCGTATATTATAAATCGCTATTTATATATAGAATAATAAACATGCTACAAATACTAAAATAAAATGTCACTGAACAAAATACCGTTTTTATGTCGGCTAATGCAGTACTGTTATCTTTCATACGGGCTGACATATCATTTCCAATCGCCTGAACTTCTTTCTTGCCATCTTCGGCGTACTTCATCATCACGTCCAATTGCCCATTTATAATCTTGGAATGCTTGTCGTAAAGTTCTCGTAATTGCTCTATATCCGCCTGAATATCAGAACCGTCATGGGTTTTTGTTTCTTCCAATTCCTTTTTTATTTTATCAATTTCCCTCAACACTTCACGTCTGGATTCAATTTCATCAATTTTTGTTAAATCCTCTGTTAATAACTGAAATTTGTCCAAAACGAGTTACGAATGCAACAATGCTTTTGCAGTTATAATTTCAATATACGAATATTCTTTCGACGAAAAACTATCAATTTGAAATTGTGTTTCCAGAGTTTTCCCTTTGTTTTGACAAACGCAATAGAATACGATCAGTCTAAGATGTACATTTGTTCTATGTTTGCTAATAATCTGTCGACGTCTGATTTCAGGCTGGGCCATAGGTTACTTAACGTAACTTAATTTAACTTAGTAATGAAGTTTTATCCACTGATCAGAAAAAAAAACAGCCGACAAATGACCACAATAGATAGTAATGGTCGGCCTGCTATAACTGCTTATGTGCATACCAATTCTACAATAAATCTACATTTTAATTTATTTTTAATTACGCAGGTGAGGGGACGGACATGCGTAAATGAGGATTGTGAAACTACGTTTGAGGGCTTGACAGATGGACGCGTACATAGTTTAATTGCCTAATAAATGTTTTAAGTTAAATTGTCTTATCAAATGTACGTTTTGAGAACTACTGTAATTTAATTGTTGTTATATTAAAAATCATGGAATTTATCAAAGTGTTGGTTTAGTTATTTATCTATCCAGTTAAATGGAAAGTCAGATCAATTGGAATACGAATGGAGAGGAAATCTATCAGGGAAACAAAGAAAGGGCGCTTACAATTTAAATCGTTCAAACCATTAACGGCACAAATATGTATATGCATGCTCCCTTTAATTCAATAATCAATATAGTAGCACTAAGTATAGGCAATTTAAGGTATCCAATTACTACGTGTTGCAAATCATTAAAATGAGTTTAACGCAATATTTCCTTGTTGGCAAAATGCGGGTGTTGTTCTCATATAAAGTGTTAGCTTATTATGGCAGCTACTTAATAAATGTAAACACAGTAAACAATACACTTTATGAATACAGATATTTAGCGCATGTACTAAATATGTACTCGTGCCATAAAGCAAAAGCTTTTCACTTTAATAAAACTAATTGCAATGTTATGTAATAGTCCATATACATTTTAATTTAAAATGATCTGAGATGTATAAGGTTAGTTTCAAATGATAAATTACCTGTCGATTCACTTATAAACTAACGAAACTGTACTGTTTTGAGAGTCAACACACTTTGAACACTTTTGTTAAATTCAACAAAAAAACGTAACTTTTATTTAAACAATTTTTCAGGGGAAGTCAGGATGCTCTCTTCAAAATTGTAAGAGCGGAAAATAATGATCAAGTTATAGCCGACGGAGACACAATGAGTTCGAAAGGCGAAGTAAGCCAAGGTAATCGAACGTTTTAAAAAAAAACTGTGTCAATAAACACTAACCTTATCTAGCATCCGAGATTGAGTCAACGCTTCTGGAAACCCTTTCAGTACATTTATTTGTAAGGCAGTCTTTACGTGATCTACATATTCCATCAATTTTGTAGTGTCAACGTTCATGGAAGAAGAATGACATAATTCATTGCGGTCCTCTCTAATCTGTTTAAATAGTTATTATCAATGCAATTATTATAACATATCAAATTCATTAAAAATAATATTATTATAAATTTAAATGTATAGCAAATGCACACGGAAACGCATTTATTATGCATAGACAAAAACTTTCATGAACAGCTTAAAATATATAAAAGAAGCACGTTTGCGTATAATTATTTTAAATCAATCACACACAAAAGACCTTGAAGACACACGTACAGCTAATGTTATCAACAGCAATTAATGACAACGTATATATATGTTCCTATACAGTACACTCAATTATTATAATGATTTTACAAAACATATGGTATTTACATTTTGATTACATTGAATACAATTGAAAAATAAGGCGCCCAGAGCGCTTAAAAACGCTTAGATTGACATCGCCTGCTTGTGTGCAGTAAAGCAAAACAACTGCAAAGATACATATAAATATTACCTGAATAATGAAACCAAGGTAAACTCCAACAAATAAAGATTTGATGTCCTTATTATTAGTGCATATCTGGACTAAGGCCGTCACATCGGTATCTTCTATATCACCTTGCATTTCGTATCCTGGGGTAAAAATGTAGCATTTCATCTGTTCCCATGCACTGGTCGACCAACATTGACTTCTTGAATTCGACCAGTTTGGGTTTAACTGCGAGTGTTTGTCTTTCAAATAATCGTATAAAATTCCACATGAACCATTTTGTCGGCATTGTATTTTTGTAGGGTCTTTGCAAGCACATGTTCGACCTTTTGAGTATTTGCATGGAGGTAGATGCGCATGATATGGTTTTATTGTGTTAACATCACATGTGTTACAAGTATACTCTGGTGTTTTACTCACACGCTTAACATGCGAAATATTGTCATTGAACTGCTTTTCCATCTGTTGCTTAATAAACGGCAATATTCCTTGTTTGAAGCATTTTTGTGCCATCCACGCCTTCACCCAATTTTGTAACCCTTCATCGCTCAGTGGTGTAGCCATTATTCTTGATCGCAAAACGTACGCTACCGCCAGAATATTCTGAAAAATAATCGCACTCAATATTATTTAATCATTATTGTTTTGAATGCATTACATTTAATTCTACATAAGATGCTATTTCTTCTTTTGTACCTGCAATAACCACATTTAAATGCTTAGCAACAGCAAATAGGACAGGCAGGTCGGCAGTGGCTTCAAGCGTTTTGTGTTATTCAGTATTTTATGGTATAAATTATTGATAATCAACCTTGAAAGGATGCAATCACAGCTTAATTTGAAATGTCTTAATTAGCCTAGACATAAACATTTATCTAATAATATGATTTATTTCGCTATATCCTACTTCATTTTAACAATCAAACTTATTATTATGGTATTTGAAACATGGTGCAAGCTTCCGTCATTTAATAATGTGCCACAATCAGAATACAGTTACTTCCTTTGTCTATAAATGGGCTTATGTTTACTCGACATGTTCCATAAGCATACTTTGAATCGGTATGGCTCAGGGTCATACACGTCTTCAACTACATCATGCGTTCACGTCCCTACCGTACAGGTCAGGGACCTAATTGTAAGTTTCAGAATCATACATATCTTTTTAGTATGATTCAGGGTTTGTTCAGTAATGTATTATTAAGGGTCCAAAAGGCACTAAACCTATGAGTAAGAGTCGAGCAGCTGTATATGGTTCGGTATATGGCCTTAAATGTACAATGTCGTAAAGGTATAACTAAGGGACATACATGAAGCGAGGTCTCACATGTTTGATTCAGGGTCATGTAGGTATGATTCACGCTCTTTAAGGTTTGTGTAAGCATATATGTTTCTTACGTATCATTAATAGTCTTACATAGTATGATTTAGATTCGTACGTATGGTTAAGCTTCTTTAAGGTAGAGCCCCCTAATGATTTCCCGCGAAGGTTGAAGAGCTTTATATTAGGTTCCGTAGCCTTGTGGTTAAGGCGATAGACTAGAAATCTTTTGGGAATTTCCGCGCAGGTTCGAATTCTGCCGACGACGTATACTTTTTGCGACGCGTTTTATTTCTTTTCTAACTTAATTTGATTTAATATAGCATATAAGCTATGTTTATTGTTAAATATGTTGCAATTTTTATGCACATTCTTCAATTAAAAAAAATTAAAGCAACGTTATGGCTAAATTGGGTGATTTACTGCTGATAATACGAACCATGCATGTTGCATTTTTATTTTTATTTCAAAAAGTAAACAGTGAATCTGTCTACTTCTTGGTATTTTTGCTGTATATAGTGTATCTATAAAAACTAAGTTAAAAAATTACTTACATGATACTATTTTGAATTTTATGACACTTTGTTTTTTAACAAACCCTATTTCTACTTGCCTGAAACCACTTACATTTCATGGCGCTCTTCCATACATAACAAGTTATAAAAAATAAATGTCTTTAAAAGAAAACTTTTTTCATCTTGTTTAAACTGTAAACACCTTTACTGCATCTGTACACACCAACTGCATGCCTATATTTGGAAATCTGGATGAATTATGGAACTTTAATATACCCCAGGGGTGCACATAAACTGGACAAAAGCCGAGTGTGTGGGTGGTTTTGAAAAATCAGTATATTTTTTAAAAAGCATGGAAAGACTACCTAAAAGTGTGCATGTAGTTCAGTGAAATGATGCTGATTAAGAAAATAATAGATTCGATTATATTTGGATAGGTGCCCATTACGGGTGCGCTACCTTAAAGTACAATCGGTATCACACAGAGTCGAACACATATGAATCATCATCATCCCTGTCTCTCTTAAGTAGATATGGTTGTACTGGTCGGATAATTAGTTTTACATGCATGATTCAGGGCCGTACATGTATGGTTATGGGTCGCACAGGTATGATTCAGGGTCGGACATGTTTCATTCAAGGTCATACAGTACAGCTCACGCAAAACCAACAAATTCCGCGATCCGCGGAGTTTGACGACATCAATTGTTCGCGGAGTCGACTCGGCATCGATCATCTGGTCGCCGAGTCGCCGTGTCTGTTCGCCGAGACACGCCGCGGCATGATGCCGAGGAAATTGTTGGTGATATGACGCTGAGTCACTCGGCGAACAATCTTATAAACTATAATTTACCTGGGATAGAAACTGATTACAAGTTCCGAAATCATGGTGTTTATTAAATGTAGATTAACTACGTTCGGACAATTCCTCTAAATAAAATATAATTTAAACACACTGTATCGTTACCGTTACGCTGTTTCAGTTCCTTCATTACTGAAACAATTAGTGTATTGTATACTGACTGCAGCTTCTTGGGAAAACAGGGCTTAATGCATATGCATAAATTGTCAACCCAGTACCAGAGACTGTCTTTAAACGAAAAACACCATAGAATCAGAAAGTGTCGTCCTTGATTAGCTTGTGCAAACTGCACTGGCTAATCAGTATGCACAGGACACCACTTATTGGAAATACATAAGGCCCCGTTTTCCCTGAACGCTGCCAATATGTACAGATTTCAATGACAAACTGGCCAATGTCGTCGCACAGGCTGTTAAACACTATTGATTACATACACACACTCACTGTCTGCAGTGTACCAGTGGTGAAGCATAAACAGGCTAATCAGTGTGCACAAGTAGATGCGGTGGTCATCGTTCTTAGGGTAGTTAAGAGCAGATCGACTTGCAAAACTAGCTATTAACCTTAATTGTTCGCAAGCGAACATCTAACAAGATGGGTGTTTGTCAGAAACACAATGCCCCCTCCTGCGCCGCTTTGAAGCCATATATTTGATCTTTGACCTTGAAGGATGACCTTGACCTTTGACCACACAAAATGTGCAGCTCCATGAGATACACATGCATGCCAAATATCAAGTTTCTATCTTCAATATTGCAAAAGTTATGACCAATGATAAAGTGTTCGGACGGACGGACGAACGGACTGACGGACAGATAGACAGACAGACGGACGGCTTGACGGACAGTTCAAAAACTTCATGCCACTCTTCGGGGGGACATAAAAAAACACGTACGTATGCCAAATACTGCTGTTCACAGAACATTATTGTATTTCAGCTAATGGAACCACATATATCTCAGACACGTGAAGTATCATATGCAAATGATGATGATGATGGTGATGAAAATGACGACGACCACGACGCCGCTGCCGCCCCGCCACCGCCGCCGATGCTGCTGCTGATGATGATGATGATGATGCGGATTATGTTCAATATCACGACCGCATTTGAACATAGATGTAGAAGTGGACCGCTTAACATTAGAACTGACGTGTATACATGTACATCGAACAAGCATAATAGGCTTCAATTTAACCCTTTACCACTTAGATACGTATTTTCACGCATTTGTAGTCCCTTGGAAAGTTATATTTAATTTAAGACCTTTCTTACTCGATTCAAGTTTTTAAGCCTTCATCTACAAACATTAGATACTGATGAGCAGCAAACAGCATTAAACCTGAACAGACTGCGAGTTACTCGCAGGCTGTTCTGGTTTTATGCTGTTTGCACATAGCCATTTCCACTTTGCTGATAGGGAAAATGTTAAACGAGTGTTCTGATTAAAAATAAGTAGCTTTTCTTCACATGGACTGGGTATTAAAGATAAAGACCGCAGGAGCACATTGGCAATCGAAATAGCGCGAATTCTGTACCCCGCAAATTTATGTGTTGAACATTACGTTAAGAAAATAAGAACACTGTCATTACATTATTCTTACAAAATTCCTTGCGTGTCATGAATTACCAAAAGGTTGTAATCGTAACACCATTATACGTTTGCCTTACATATACGTATCGAAGGCAATGATACGTGAAGTTTTCAGTGGTAAACCTTTATCATGATTTTTGGCAAAATATGCATTGAAACATTTGGTATTTATACCTGCTCTAACTGCCACACTTAAAATGATCGCATTACCAAAAAGCTTTAAAATTACGACGAAAATGATCACCTGAACACTATTTTAGACTTAAATAATCAATTAACATAATCTCGCCTGTAACTTAAGAAGCCTCTCCAAGCAAATATTCAGCAATCAATACAACCATGACCTACTTAAATACAATGGCTGTTTATACAAGTTAACATGTAATATAATGTGATTCACATAACTACTGAAAACCATACTATGGCGCATAGGCGTTTGCAAGTAACATGATTAAAGAACTTAACTACAATGTAAAGCGTGTTGTTCATGAATGTTCCTTATTCTTGATCATACAAATAGTTGTCTGAAAAGGCTTGATGTATAATACAATGCATATTGCAAAACATTTACAATGGCAGGAAAATAATATGATCGGAAGAAACACGTATTAAATATCCTTGCATAATGACACATCAGACCACCATGGCATGCACCTGTTTAATTGTTCTTAAGTGTTAATACTCTCTTGGTTAGTCGTTGGAAATTCTACACATTCGATACTTATCTTCCTGTTGTCATAGACAATTAAGAAACTATATTCAGCCTGCTGGTATGCAAAATATATTAATGTAGAGCAGGCTTGGCTGGGATATTGATTTTATCAGACCGCCATTCCCGGGCGTTGTATCAGATTGCAAAGATACAATACGTATTCAAATGTTTGTTTGAAAACTAACGGCGCACTGTCATGTTTTCAGCGCTAACATGCACGTAGGCCATGCTTAAGTACGGTATACTTTTCCACAATGAAATTAAGGCCTTGACATAAATTATTGCATTTTTAAGAGGGTTTTAACATGCAATTTAGTTGCAGTTTCGTAACATGTTACCGCTGTGTGCTGTAAACATTAAGCTTGTAATATGATGCGGGAATAAAAGTAGGCCTGTTAACGGGAGCTTACACTTTTGAATGAAATAAGAAAACGAATGAGGTGTATTGCCAATATATGAAGGTGTGTCCCCCATTTATATGTGGTACTATATTTTTGTGCTTTATTATTCACATATCCATAATACTTAAAATGAGTTTATGGAAAAGACGATTATATAAAGTACAACATGGTAGATAATAAGACGAGACTTAATGTCATTTGCAGTACATAGGATATACACTTTTTTAATTAAAAAACAAACATAATAAAATGCAACATGAATTCAAAACCATAAATATATATAATAAAAATATGTTATGTGTTTCTATTATACAATAAATCGATTTTATGATGCTTGTTTCAAACAGAAAATGATAACTGATCGCACTTAATAAAATAACTCATCCTATTACGTGTATATCCCAGTAAACCATGTCTCGTAGGAAAAGAATATAAATACACATCTAAAAACTTTAAGTGTATTATCAATAACGTAAATAATGGCCAGCTTGTAGGGGAATTTTCTTTTCTTTATTTAAGAGTGTGCAAATCTAGTATCAGTTTAACGATCGGTATGTCCAGTTCCAAAAATTGGAATAACAAATATATATCAAGCATTTGCGTTACACACGGAAGTTTTATACATAAAAGTAGTTAATAAGATATCAGCTATGTCTGCCCGACTTAAGTTATTCATTGAAAATAATTGGCATTGCAAATATGTTCTTCCCATTTCACAAAATCTTAAAACAGCAAGCCCAAAAATTAAAGGACGTACTTGCAAACCTATTTTATCATATACAAAAACAAGCTTTGCATGTGGTATCGATTGCAACAGACCGGGATTTTCCAAAGCCGTATCAGATTTCACAAGTACAATTTAAACTTATGAGGCGTTCGCCATGGGTCTTATAAATATTGGGTGTATTAACATAAACGAAATATCAAGCGCACAAGCCCTCGCGTTCATCATGTTTAAGGTACACGATCTTCAACAATAGACAAATACATACTAGTAATACATGCCATGGCCAATGCGTCCCAACAATATATACCAGAGTGCAAGCTTCATTTTTATATTATAACGGGTATTTGAACATAACATACATACTTTGGAATTTTTACAAGTTTAAGATTTATAAAAATATGTTATGTTAAAGGTTTAATAACCGTACGGTCAAATAAAACATTATATCAAATCGCTGAAGGCACTGAAGTTGGTCGCTATTGCATAATCTTAGTTTTCAAAATTATGTTATAGCTTTTTATACCGCAAGTTTGAAATGCACACAACCCATTTAAATTTATAAAGAGTGTGTCGCAAAGCACAGGTTGAGATGTGGGTGCAATGTTTATCCTCATATTAATGTTATAGAGATAACTTAGACAAAGCAACAACAATATGTCTCTCTTTTTTCGCAGATGGTTGCTGCACTGGCAGCAATCTTTAGAATTTTGGTTGCCTTGCTAAAGAATAACAAGCCCAGAATCATGTACGTGTTGTAAAATGTGTATCTAATACTACATTTATTTTCCTTAAATTCTTGAGCAACAATTTTGGCGACATGACAGACGTTTAAAGCAAGTCTCGTTTCCGAAATAATCTACAGGATTTAACTGTGTAAACTTTAACTCAATATAGATCCAGTTATCGACATACACAATAATTGTTTTGACAGATGACATCCGATTGATAATTTAATTAAATGTATGCAGATATAGAGAAATGTTAACAATCGCACAGCGTATTTTCTGTGTATGTTTCTATATTTCGATAACATGTGTTATAGATTAGTATACAATCAATATTTGTAAATAGTTATATTCGGCGAATCGCCGCATCTACGCGGCGTTACTCCGCGAATCAATGCCGAGGCAGAAACAGACGCGGCGTCACTCCGCGAAATTTCGCCGAGTGCCTCGGCATCATGCCGAGTCAATACGCGGCGAAAATACGTTAACAGAAGAATCTGTCTGCGGCATAGCCGCGGACTTTGTTGGTTTTGCGTGAGCTGTACTGTACATGTATGATTCAGGGTCTCACATGTATGATTATGGGTCGCACAGGTGTTATTCAGGGTCGGACATGTTTGATTCAGGGTCGTTTATGTATGATTATGAGTCGGAAATGTATTATTAAGGGTCGCACAGGTATAAATCATGGCCGTACATAATGATTCATAGTCGTTCATGTATGCTTATGGGTCGGAAGGGTATGATTCAGGGTCGCTTATGAATAAATCAGGGTTGTGCATTTATGATTCAGGGTCGTACATGAATGAATCAGGGTCGTACATGTATAATAATGGGTCATTGGATAATATGTCGTATATGTATGATTCGGGGTCGTACATGTATGATTCAGGGTCGTACATGTATCATAATGGGTCGTACAAGTATAATAATTGGTCGTACATGCATGACTCAGGGTCGGACGTGCATGATTCAGAGTCGTACATGTATGATTATGGGTCGCATAGATATGATTCAGGGTCACATATGTATGAATCAGTGTCGTGCATTTATGATTCAGGGTCGTACATGAATGATTCAGGGTCGTTCATGTACGATAGTGGGTCGTATAATAATAGGTAGTATATGTATGATTCAGGGTCGTACATGTATGATTCATGGTCGTATATGTATCATAATTGGTCGTACATGTATGATAATTGGTCGTACATACATGATTTAGGGTCGGACGTGTATGACACAGGATATTACATGTACGAGTATGGGTCGTACATGTATGATTCAGTACCGCACAGGTATGATTCAGTGTCGTACATGTATGTTTTAGCATCATGATATTAGATCATGTGTCTTCAGTATGACGCGGGGGTTCCCACGACAAAATAAACATCGGACTGGTGACTCAGGGTCTTACAACATATTACAATGCGCATAAGTTTTTTTTCAAATCGCTTCCGCATTTACAAACCGTAATATTAACCTCGTACCACTGTCAAGACGTTACATGATGCCATAATTTAGGTCTTGTCTTCGGATTAAACCAACATTGTTTGTTCAACTTTTGTATATATCTAAGTGCTGGTCATTATTACAAATTGTGACCACATTTTACGACCGTATTGAGACTCATGTGAATGATAACTATGTTTTTTTAAACAAATTGCTAAGGTAAGCCAAATGATATCATTCGAGTTCGCTTTCTGTTGTTTATAAATGGTGGACTACATAAAACTCATACGAGAATGCAGGATAATGTAGGAAATAATCTTTGTTTCTTTTTTGTTATAAAGTTTTCAAACGCAGCATGATCATACTATGTTCACGTAAAGCAAACCTAAAAAATAAATATTTGCTTCAAAACTCAAATATAAGCAAAACTTTTTTAATCATTGAATATTTCATTTCAAATAATATCATTAATGTCAATAGCCCTAGAGGACAAAGGTCTTTATCAGTGTTAACAAATATAAAACATATTAGCACACATTTATCATACATTTGCATATACATTTTTATATGGCAAAATATCAATAATAACACTCATGCAAAGCTCGTAATTATATTGTCCAAACATTGATAGAGGAGTACTGACAATTTTATAAATTTCAATAACAAATACAAATCAGCAATGGATAAGGGTCTTGGGCAGGTGCAGTACACATATTAGCACATATGAAAAGAATACTTATATGGTATTGCTTTATGAAACGTAATGACTTTAACACTTACAGTTTAAATAAACGCTTCGGAAAAAAAATGATACGAATGTTTGTTGACAAATAACATTGCATGCTAAGAAATCATGGAACATTAGAATGCCGTTTTACATTCATAATTTCATCAACTAAACGTAATTGTATCATAACTTTACGACTTTTGATACAAAATAGATATGTATGCTTCTTAAACATACCTTAACAATACTGAAAATATACTTATGCGATCTTGAAACATAAATGTCCGATCCTGAACAATAATTATGCGATCTTAAACATTGCCTGTATGACCCTGAGTCAAATGTGTACTTTCCTGAGTCATATCTCTACGACCCTGCTCATACAATTATGACCCTTAAATATAGCTGTACGACGCGAATCATTCGTATACGAAGTGGATTCATACATAAAATATAACGAATTATACCTGAACGACCCGTAATCATAACTGTAAGATCCTTAATCATACTTGTTAAACCCTGTATCACAGTATTACCCTGTCTTATACCCAACAGACTGTTTGTTATATACTGTTCCCTTATCCGCCTAATATCATTCCAAACAGACTTCTTTGATGCTGGAAAAAAACACTATGTACAACACTGATGTACCTTAAGTTCTCCAAGTTTTCGGACACTCTTAATTCTCGGACACCCCTTTTTAGCCTATACTTCATCGGTGTATGTATATATATATATATATCAGGGCTTCCGCTGTCGTTCGCCAAATTCGCCGTTGGCGAAAGTTTCGCAAATTCGGCGAATAAAATTCTCGGTTGGCGAAAATGCTCGGCGAAACGTTTTTAAAATTCGGCGAATAAAATTCTCGGTTGGCGAAAATGCTCGGCGAAACGTTTTTTGCCTGTCAAGTACCATCCCAGATAGTAAACTCTTTAAATCGACTGTGCGGCAATACATCATCGTGTTATTTACCAGAAAATTTGATACGCAGTCTGCTGCAACACCGGTCAGAACCGGTCATCGAAACAAAGCAAACTTGCTGGTGCATTGTGTACTGACAGTGACGTCACCATCTATGTATAGAACGCTTGCTGGTGTGAAAACAAAAGGTGTTATCGTACATCTTATCGGCTAAGATAAACAATAAACACTGGCAGTTAGCGAATTATCAACTAAGTCACACAATGAACGCAAGTAAAGAAATTGATCATTGATTTTAATTTCGAGTAGTTTGTTAATTGTTTGAAATGTTTGTTAAAGATCATAGTCTTAATGTGTTGCAATTGTGAATGACGACAGGTTTATGGGACGCTGACGAATGTATTGAATCGGTCTAAAAAAAATCAAATCTGACAATAGATCGTTCAAAGATATTTGGCTTTCGGAATTCATGTGGTTAGATTATAACGCAAAATCAAAAACGATGTTTTGCAAAATATGCATACAGTTTCAAAAATCAAATTCATTCACACCTGGGTGTATTATGTTGAAAAAAGACAACATTTCAAAACACGAAAAATCAAAAGGTAATAAAAAAGAATGACAATCATTAATATTAAAATGTATATACATGAATATTGTTTATATTATTAATAATATATTAAAAATAACAATAATAATTTATGTTCATAATAAATATATATTGACACTTTTCAAAATGAGCTTTTTGTTTTGAAATTTAGCATATTTGATTTTGTTTATTTCAGATCACAAAGAGGCCTCACAAGCGTCTATAGTCTGAAAACATCTATGACAAATGCGCAGGCTGCAGCAATATCCAAAAGTGAAGCAGCTGTGTGTCGGCTATGACTAATGTGTACTTTGCTGCACAACTGTGTTTTTTTGTTATGCACAAATGATGATTATAGTAATAAACATATTAAAGCTTCTTTGTTTAGTTTCTTCTTTAACACTACTGTAGCCTATACAACAGGCGGTTCCGAATGCTTTGCTAATACTTTGGCTACAGTTTCTAAAATTTGGCTACAAAAAAATCCAGTTGGCTAAAATGTTGGCTACAGAAATTTTTGGGCCAGGGGAAGCCCTGTATATATATTAATCATACCAGCTTTTATCATCACAATTATGCACACTATCAAAGGTTTTTGATAAACGGATCAACTAGGCAAACAATCATTCTATCTAAATAGAGCATTGTAATTTGTTATCATGATAAATGGAGTACTCTGTGTAGGGACAAATGTCAAACAATAAGGTGCAGTGGGCGATCAATTTTGTAAACGACAGCTTATACCCAAACAAGTTAACATTGTATTGCCACTTGACTTAACAGCTACAAAATGCTTATTCCAATTTGTGTGGTGTTTTTTACTAGACAAGATTTACGCCAATTCTTCTGTATAATGGATAACCTGTGATTCAAAAAGTTTCATCATGTACTATAATGACAACACACTAAACTTGCCATGTTTTATAAGGAGTGTCGCATTAAAACTTAACACAATTACCGGCACCTTACATACTTTAAGTCAAACATATATTCTAATGGTACATGTTTAAACAATGTTGACATTTAGAATAATTTAATGTTTTGTTGTATATCAGTTTATAAATGATGATTTGGGGTGTGCAATATAACTATATAATTGTGCTTATGTGTGGTCTGGTTCAGGACTCGTGTATTTGTTTTTAATGATTATGTTTTAACATTATTATTTTAGTTCTTTGTTTACACGCAGTTCAGTAATTAAAATGTAATTAATTTAATAAAACATTAGTATTTTGAGTACTAGTATTACATTACGATGACAATATGTTACGTATTTGGTCGTTCCTTCACACTGGCAAAAAAAATCAAATCACATAGTCGTCTACTCATAGTATTAGAGCAACAGCCGGGATGATACATATATGTTTCAAACTCAATAGTATACACCCAACAAAACCATGCAAAAATAATTATAATCCATAGTCAGCGTTTTCATTTCACAATGATTGTATGTTTCAATATTTAAAAAAAAACATAGACCATGCACCATTTTATTTAAACTAATTTAGTTTATCTTCGCATTGTCAATCGTTTGCTTTGCCTCGATTCTGACTATCTTGGATTATCACGACCTTGAAGTTGCATATGTGGATGCGGGGCTATTATAAAGGCAATCGACTTATAAATTAGATACGCTGCAACAACAAGGAACTTCGATCAATGTGTCGTTTCTTCTTGATCGTATAGTGCTATCTGCAAATCCTTGACGTGCAATTATGGGATGTACATGTAAACCATCTTTTATTTGACCAGCATCACTTTCCGATTATTGGCTGGTTTTGAATGCACAAGTTCTTCTCTAAAATATTGTATAAGCATGGATTTGAATATATTTGTATAATCATGAATCAACATAACCCCGTGCTTAAAATAATCACGGGTCAGATGAAATGTCAAGTGGTCTTTGATTTTAATTTGAGAATATGCTGCGTTGGATCATACAAAATACATGCATTCGAATGCACGTATACTTCATGATGTATTGAAGAAATTAATTTTAATCGTTTATAATTAATTTCAAACTTCATTGGACCTGTGATCGTTATCTTTACAACGAAATCAAGATAATTGTGTTCCGAACATATAAAGACATAAAAGCTTATTTGTGAACGCGTAAGGAGCGTAGCATACTATCAAAACTTTTAATTACGTTGCAGAACAAAGGTCGCAAAAAGTAAGATGTAGCGCTTACAAATCGATCAGTATTAATGCCATAATACTGTCTTCGTATGTTTCAAAAATTGTTTTAAGATTATTCCAATAGCTAGTTTGATCGCCAAGATTGATTATTTTTGGGCGAAATAGCTTACCTCAGGCTTTTGTTGCATGTACTTCCGGTCAAATATTTATTCCAGCAAGCAGATGTGCCCGGCGCGCATGCGCTTACTTCATGGTTATTTACTAGCTGAGATTCAGTGGTTATCGTTTTGCGTGTGTATCGCTTTAGAATGTGCAGGGTTTCAAATCGTCAAAAGATGCATATTATGGATATTTTAGAGCATGTACTGTTCAATATTACTGTTTCCTCCCAAATAACATAAATATAATGAAAATCCCAAAATCATTGAGAATATTATTTTCAATTGTTTCCGTGGATATATCTGTAAACAAATACCTTTAAATTCGTGAATGTTAAAAATCTATATCGCACAGTAATTTTTTTATTTAAAATAAACATTGTTAAACAAGCTTCCATATCTCTTAAACGTCGCTTCAATAAAAGAAACATCACGAACATAAACCAAATTTTAGTTCAATTTAGTATTAACGATCGTCTTTAAATAAACCGGAGTTGTAGACTTTTGTCTACTTGTGACATTACCGCCATTTTAAAAGTCCCTCGAACAATTTACAACATTGAGTCAAGTGACTTATAGTTTATCGCCTCATTTCTTTCATTGTTTGCATACGCTGTCTACAACGTATGGCATTTGGCGTGTACCGTCCATAAAGATCGGTTTTATAACATAAACAAGTCGCCGCGATATATCTGCACGTTTCAATGACATATTTCAAATGTAAATGTGAAACACGTCTCAAACATGCCACATCATGCCATGAAATAATAATGATTGGTCTGTTGGAAGAATATAAGACCAACAATTACGCATTATGTATTTTGTGTCTGACGAATAATTTTCCACCATTAACCTGTGCTGTTACAAAGAGGAGACACATATTTAGTGTAAGCCGTGAATTTATTCTTCCAAAAACATATATTTATTTACCTTATACGTATTTTTATTCCGCGATGCAGGCGGCAATCAACTTGGTTTTTGATCTTGTTTACAAGGAGAGAAACACGTATTTTAATAGATACTTGAACATAACGAACACAATGTTCATATATACCTCCTTGATTTATTAAATCAATTTATAAATCCAATCTAAGATTAATCTAAAACATTGAATTTATTTGAGCTATAATGATCACTTCGACTATCAAAACTTCCTTGTTTACATACCAAATACCTATCACCAAGCACAATCCTGATACATCGAATATCTCCGGAAACTCCATAAAATAAATATCGTGTCTATTAAAAGACATATTGGATTAAGACACTTTTCTCATAAGTCTGTAACGTCGCGCGTTTAACTAGTGCAAAACGAAATTTTGCTAAAAAGAGCACTGTCTACGTTCATGTGTTATGTACTTTGATCTATTATACAAGCGGTTTACTTTTCCAATAATAAAAAATTATTTTATATAAAAATGCATTTCTTTTATTTGAAGTAGCCAATACATGTCTCCGGTAGATAAAGGTTTAACTCTCGTATCGATCATAAGATACAAGCAGACGACAATAATTAATATGGCGCACCAAAGGGGTCGAAACTTTAACTTCTGCTCGAGCAGAAAAAAATGCTGCTCGAGCAGCAATTTACTGGTCGAGCATCATTTAAATGCTGCTCGAGCAGCAAAATTCCTGCTCGAGCAGCAATATGCTGCTCGAGATGCATTTATTTTTAGAATAAGCCATTGAACCCGCCAGCCAATCAAATTTAAGCTTACAAACGGACGACATAAGCTATCTCTACGGAAACGAAATAGACCGGTGTAGCGTTAATATTGTCAGATCGTGAGATCTGTCACATAAATCGGAAATCTGACGATTTTCACAGTACCCCCGTGATTGCTCCGATCAGTCGCCGTGAAAAATGTCAGATTGATGAAAAATAATATTTAACGCAATGTTTTTTCAATTCAACTTAATTTTGCGTTTTAACAGCTTGCAGTTATTTTCGGACATCTTTTTTTTGGACGTTGAATCTAAACACGTTGTTCACAACAAAGATATCAAAACAGTAGTTCTAACACCATGCAAACATTTGAATTTTAAAACGATTTTCGATGATGTACATGCATTACGTTGTAAAAAAATATGGTAATGCCTAATTTACAGTCATGAGTGTTGCAGTGTTTTAATACAAAGATATAACATTGGTTTAAGAAAATATTTTCAGATTATATATATATATATATATTGTTTCAGCTTAAAAAAGTTACAAACTGATTATGAACCACATTCAGTTCCAGAAATGTATAATCCGAATCGGTGTTTTTATCATTATTTAAGCTAATTCACATGTACACTCAATTCAGGAATACTATTGTATTATATTTCACACAATCATAGTTACCACTATCATCATTTATTTAATCTGTCAATAAGCTCGATTGGTAAATGTCGGTTCGGCTCAGGTAATACTTTAAAGTACCCTGTGTACTCTTAAGTATACTTTAATGTACCCCAGGTACGCTAAATATACTTAAATGTACCGCCGGTCTGTCTGTCAGTGCAGTCACTCACAATCTTTTCAGGGCTTTATCTCAGAAACTCAATATAAGTTTTCAACATGAAACTTTATGGGTGTATAAATATAGCTGAAGAGAGGTGCCATGCACAAAAACCATAACCGTCGCTTTCTGAAATAAGAGTTATTGCGCTTTGTTGTTTTTGTATGATGTAACTAGGGCTATATCTCAGATACTATACAAGATTTTAACATGAAACTTCATGGGTGTATAATTATCAATGCACACAAACCATAACCGTATACTTTCTTACATAACGGTTATTGCCCTTTCTTGTTATTGTTTTTTTATGATGTAACTTTTCAGGGCTATATCTCATTTATAGAACCATGCATAAGAACCATAACCCTTCACTTTCTTAAATATGAGTTATTGCCCTTTGTTGTTTTTGTATAATGTAACTTTTCAGGGCTATATCTCAGAAACTATAAATACAAGATTTCAACATGAAATTTCATGGGTGTATAATTGTCAATGAGAATAAGTGCCATGCACAAGAAACATAACCCTAGTACATATGTACATGTCTGATGTTACTTTTCAGGACTATATCACAGAGACTATACACGATTTAAAGATGAAATTTAATGGATGTTAACATATCAATGAGGAGAGGTGTCATGCACAAAATCTATAACCCTACACTTTCTTAAATAAGAGTTATTGCCAATTGTTGTTTTTTTATGTTGTAACTTTAAAATAAGTGTGGTAAGGGTACAACCCTTCAAATAAACTTTTCTGTTAGTTCTGCACCCATCACTAATCAAAATTTATTTGGCGGGGGATATCAATTTAACAAATTTGCTTATTATTAGTCTAAACGTTGAAATGGACTTAATATTTTAAGTAGCATTGAGAATATAAGACACAACAGACTCATCAGTCATCAGTATTATGTTAGCATATCTTTAGTCGGTTACTGAACTAGGGCAAATATAGTTGAAGTTTATCAGGTGGTCTAAAAGTCCTCACCGCCTAGCAGATAAGTCTACAAAGTATTTTAAAACCGGTTCATGAACATGAAATGATAAGTCATTTCCGCCATCGCGATAATTTATTTTAAGTCAATATGTTTTTGGAATCTTAAGGCACTCATTGAAACATACATCACTACATAAATAAATATCTAGGTCAATTGTGATTCTGTCAAGCAATGATTATCATATCATTATTATCTTCAGATTTATTCTTTTTTTCTTGCACTTATCATAATCTAACCATCTGCATTATTTTTGCCAAACAGGTGGTTTTGCAATCTGAGCACCACAATCATCAATATTTTTGTGTGGATATAAAGATTTTTTTAAAAATTAGGATTATAGAACCTTAAGTTTCATTGTGCTGTACTTGTTTAGGAGATGTGTAATACCAACTGGCTACTTCTGTTTTCAGAACTAAAAGGCACAGAAGAAATTTTATTAATATTTTGTTGAGTTCTCAGATTAATCGAGCCCAAAGCACTTCCTGCTACAAAAACATATTTTCGAGCAACAACACATATTGATGATATACTCTTGGTTTATTAAGACATCAACAATAAGCAACATGTATGCATGAGCACATATAGTAAATATGATTCATATATAAATTAAGAAATGTTACAGTAGAGAAATGCATTTCTCATTGAATCACATGTTATTAAAACATCATTTTGAATAGAAATTACACATGCAGTAACAACCAGCTGCAAACAAATTGTTTCTTACATGATTACTTATGCATGTCAAGGATAGGAAATTACACATATAAGGAATGAAATATTATCAATGTGCAAGTATCAACAGTTGTCTTTGATTTAATCTATCTTGAATAATGCATACTTTTTAACATGAAAATCTCATTTTCCACAAAACACTAAATTAAAAGTAAATGGAAGGTGGTAAAAAATTCATTATTTCAGTTACAAAGCAATGAATTGAAAACTATCGGTACATTCTAGTTATCTGTATAAAACATGGCATCAACTTAAAATCAGTATCAATGCATGTATCACCTAAAATCCGCAGATGTTGAGTAAGATTGCCTTTTTAAACAAAAAATTATAATTGCCCTAAAATGAGTGATTTAACAATATACATAGAACTATCATGAACCTTTTTCAACATTTATTTTCTTGTTCTAAAATTTAAATATATATGCAATTTCAAACTATTTATGCAGGTAAACCATGTACACACAAAATTTTAGTGCTCATCTTTACCTTTTTTTGATCCCCACGCTTTTTTAATTGTGTTTATCTCCTACACTATTAGCACTAGAACCTTGAAACTTACACACATGGTAGCGATGAGCATATATGCGACGTTGACAGCGACGGAATTTTGATCTGACCCCTGGGCCAATAGTTATGGGGTCAGGGTGGGGCTGGGTCAGAGATTTTCCTGCGATCGCGATTGGAAAATAGCTCATAACTACTGTGTCCCTTAAGATATTGCTTTCATATTTGGTATGCATGTGTATCTAGACACCACCTATCCATGCGCATACAATTTTTTACCCCTGTGACCTTGACCTTGAACTTTGGGTCAGTTTTAAGGTTTCGAAATCTGTGACCGCGATTCGAAAAAGGCTCATAACTACTGTGTCCCGTCAGATATTGCTTTTATATTTGGTTTGTATGTGTATCTAGACAACACCTATCCATGCGCACACAATTTTTTACCCCTATGACCTTGAACTTGGGGTCAGTTTTCAGGTTTTGAAATCTGCAACCGTGATTCGAAAAAGGCTCATAACTTTTGTATCCCTTCAGATATTGCTTTGGTATGCATGTGTATCTGGACAACACCTATCCATGCGCATACAATTTTTTACCCCTGTGACCTTGACCTTGAACTTTGGGTCAGTTTTAAGGTTTCGAAATCTGTGACCGCGATTCGAAAAAGGCTCATAACTACTGTGTCCCTTCAGATATTGCTGTCATATTTGGTGTGCATGTGTATCTAGACAACACCTTTACATGCGCATACAATTTTGTACATGCTACCTTGACCTTGAACTTGAGGTCAGCGTTCAGGTTTCTAAATCTGCGACCGCGATTCGAAAAAGGCTCATAACTACTGTGTCCCTTCAGATATTGGTTTAATATTTGGTATGCGTGTGTATCTGGACAACACCTTACCATGCGCATACAATTTTTGACCCCTGTGACCTTGACCTTGAACTTTAGGCCAGCGTTTAGGTTACGAAATCTGCGAACACGATTCGAAAAAGGCTCATACCTACTGTGTCCCTTCAGATATTGCTTTCATATTTGGTATGCATGTGTATCTGGACAAGACCTTTCCATGCGCATAAAAAAGTTTTGACCCCTGTGACCTTGACCTTGAACTTAAGGTCCGCGTTAAGATTTCGAAATCTATTAAGTGGTTATCTACCCAATCAGAAGAAGTGCAAGCATTTTCATCAGACAAAGGAATTATTCAACAATGAAGCTTGTGTATTGAAAACATATATAGAGTTACACAGTATTGTAGCAAAGGGACACCTGTATTTGAGAGAAGAGATAGAATGCAGTCAAGCATAAAAAGCATGAGAAACTCATGGAATAGAGCCTCAAGAATCTATAAAAGGGCTGAAACTTTCAATTTGTTCAATCACACTTTTAGACTCATTACTGAAAATCTTTCAAAGTGTTCAAGTGTGAAAAATGTGACAAACAATTTAAAGCAAAAAGGACTTGTGAACAGGCACATCAAAGACAGACATGAAATTTAACATTTTCATTGTTGTGTACAAGATTGCGAAAGAAAATTTCTGAGACGCTACTATTTAGTCAACCATTTAACCTCAAAACATAACTTTTCCAAAGCAGAAGCAAGAAGATTGGCTATAACAGAGCATGTTCAGCCATCTCATTCCAATGAGGATGATATGTACATAATGGACGTCAGTGAAGTTGATTCAGTATTAGATTTGTTAAGTGAGCAGGATGAGGAGGAGAAATAAGGGTACCTAAATCCAAGTGAATTTTACTCTTGTATTAAGGACTTTGATTTTAACATTTTCACCGCCACCAGAATCAACAAAGCCTGACTATGCATGGCCCCATTACCAACCCTAAGGCGCCCCTGGGTCAAACATGCGGCGTGGGGATAATCGTCGGCCTCTGCCGCGCCATTTCTAGTTTTAATTTTAAATTGTAGTTGACCTTGTTTTATTTTTAAAGCCTGGTTTCAATACATCAACTATATTGTGCAATACAAACATCACACACAAAGCTATCTTGGGATGTAGGTTGTGAGACGCAGACCTCATGCAGCCATCGTTTGCAAACGTCACATGATATCCATTTTAATGCCGTGCGGGTTTTTACAGTGGAGTGATCGAGTCGCACGGATATGTTTGCCGCACTCCATGAATCAGAAGTCTGCGTCTCACGACTAGTCTCGATAAACTGAAACATGGGCCTGTCGCAACATTGTGGGATGCTTTTTCCTGACCAAACATTCGGCAGTCTGGAAATAAAGTAAAAATCATTCACACATAACTTAAAAAACAACAACATTTGTTTGCAATAAGAAAAGCATATATTCACTAGATTAAGTGTTCACAAAAAATACTATTTCTGAAAATAAAATTGCAGAAACGATAGTTTGGCAGTGAAAAGTATTCATGTTTAATGCATCATAAATATACAATCACATTAAGACACTGAAAAACAACTTTTCATACAAAATAATATAATGGAGCAAAGAGAATGCTTTATTTCATTATATGACACATTAATAAATTAAAATATGAGAAATCTTCTTGTTTAACCTAATTTTCAGGGTTATTTGACAAAAGTCAGGGACTCTAAAACACAGTTTGAAATATCATGACCTTTATAAATTAAAAGAAAATGCAAGGCTCTAAAAACCAATGCACCAACTGAAAGGTACGATGATTATATTCTACATTCTCCCATTATTTTGTCGAATAAAAGTTAATGCAGATCTTTACTAAGCAAACTAGAGATTTGTCACAGACGTGACGTATACCCCCACGTGCAGCATTGACACAGACTATTTTGCATGCTGTCTTCACAAAACAAGAGAATTGAATTGATGGCGATTTTTAAGAAACATAATGCCATTATCATTTATTGCCATTTCGACCTTTGAAATCTTGAATTCTTTCGCATGACATGCCGTCCAAATTTATGGCCATTTTTTTACTTTTGAACTCCAAGTGTGACCTAGACCTTGGAGTTATCAACATAATTCTTTCGCATGACACATCGTCCAATGACTGTGAACAAATGTACCAGGTATTTTTAAAATCTCACTATTAATGACATAGTAATGGCCCGGACAAGATCATTTATGGCCATTTTTGACCTTTGAACTCACAGTGTGACCTTGACGTTGCAGATATCGACGTAATTCTTTCGCGCGACACACCGTCCAATAATGGTGAACAAATGTGCCAAATGATTTTAAAATCTCACAATGAACAACATAGTTATGGCCCGGACAAGCTCATTTATGGCCATTTTTACCTTTGAACTCAAAGTGTGACCTTGACCTTGGAGTTATCAACGTAATTCTTTCGTGCGACACACTGCCAATGATGGTGAACAAATATGCCAAATGATTTTAAAATCTTACAATGAATGATATAGTTATGGCCCAGACAAGCTCATTTATGGCCATTTTTGACATTTGAACTCAAAGTGTGACCTTGGAGTTATCGACGTTATTCTTTCGCGCGACACCCCGTCCAATGATGGTGAACAAATGTGCCAAATGATTTTAAAATCTCACAATGAATGACATAGTTATTGCCCAGACAAGCTCAATTATGGCCATTTTTAATCTTTGAACTCAAAGTGTGACCTTGACCTTCGAGATATTGAAGTAATTCTTTCGCTCGACACACCGTCCCATGATGATGAACAAATTTGCCAAATGATTTTAAAATCTCACAATAAATGATAAAGTTATGGCCCAGACAAGCATTTGACCCTTGAACTCCAAGTGTGACCTTACCCTTGGAGATATCGACGTACTTTTTTCACGCGACACACCATTCCATGATGGTGAACAAATGTATCAAGTTATTTTTAAGTGACCCCATGACCTAGTTTTTGACCCGGCATGACCCATATTCAAACTTGGCCTATACATCACCAAGAAACAACTTGTGACCAAGTTTGGTAAAGAGCGGATGAAATTTCATGACAGACCGACAGACAGACCGACAAAGTGACTCCTATATAGCCCCCATTACCAATGGTAATGGGGGCATAAAAAATAAAAATATATTTACTCATCATATTAAGCTAATTTATTACCATCAATGCAAAGACTCCACAGCTGTTTCCATTGCGCTGTTTGTTGCAAGGTGGTGCTTTGAACTCCCATTTTTCCAAGCCATCTTTCACAATTTGCGCTCGTTGACACATGAACTGGCTGCAACAAATATTTTGTTGGTAAAAATCAACAAAAATCATGTGCCTATATACTTAAGCGGTACTTTATCTATACCAAATTGTTTTGGTAATCAGTTTTCAAACATATAAATATGTGAATCTATTAACATATTATTTGACACACATAAGTGTGAGAGATAAGACACAATAATAAATAAGAATGAACTAAGAAAGCAAGCTTAAATTAATATATAGCCTATCATTTTTAAAGTGTTGGTGGTCATTACAAGTTAATATTTAAGATAAAGATTCAAATATAGAAAACAAATAAGATTTATAAAGTTTTTTGAATATCTTGTTTGGTATATTGCCTGATGAATGATAACTGGAACTGGCCAAAAAAGCTCAATCATCCCTAAATGTGACCTTTGATCTCTTGTTAACGCATGCGCTGCAGCTTCTCTACATGGAGAACATATGTGGTAAGCTATATTAAAAATGGCATATTCAATTATCGAATCACAGTTTAGATAAGCTCAGAGACACACATAAAAATAAACATACACCAACTGCTACTGTGACTGCTATATCAAGCAGGTAAGACAAAAAAGGAATTACATCTTTGAACCTCACCAGAACAAATCGAACAAGGCCTTGTTGTTACCACCCATCCAGTGGTAAATGGTTACAGTCCTGGACTTAACAATTGCATCCAGCAAAACCCAGTGATTGCTGCCTTTACATTGTGGCAGCATAAGTAGATCATACATATTGAAGTCCACCAACAAAATGTGAAATTATAATGTACCTTAGACAATGTATACATTACTAAACAGTGAGAAATTTGCCCAAATTACTTCAAAGAAGTATAGTGGCATGCTGGAATTAAGTACAGTTTAAGTTAACAATAAAACAAAAGATTGTCAGGCAATATGGTACTTCTGGAACAACTTTGTAGAGGTCATCATTTGCAAAGAACATGTAGAGTTTATGAAGAACCACCACTTTTACATAAAAATTCATGTTATGTAAAACGAAGACTTTGGCATTCATATCTCACAGACATATCAAGTCATTACCACTGCCACCTTCATCAACATAATTATTGGACACATAGAGTTGTTCTGACATATCTCACAGGCACTTATAATCATGTTATCTAGAGAAAGACAAGTCACCACCTACACCACCTTTATCATCATCTTTATTGCATACATAGAGTTGGTCTGACAAATCTCACGGGATGTAATTAGCAATGTACATGTGTATTCATGAAAAAGGCAAGTAACCGCCACTACAACCTTCATCATAATCATTATTGCATACAGAAAGTTGGTCTGACAAATCTCACAGGCACTTATAATCATGTAATCAAGAGAAAGATAAGAGTCGGGGGGGGGGGGGGGGGGGGGGGTTGAGAGGGGGTTTTAATGTGGGGTGGGGTAACTTATAAGACGATCTTTCAAAAATTAAAAAAGGAAAAAAAAAATGTTTTAGGGGGGGGGGGGGGGGAAGGGGGGAGGGGGTTGTGAGGGGGGTATAATGTGGATTGTGGTTATTTATTAGATAATCTTTTAAAAAATAAAAAAGGAAAAAAAAATTGGGGGGGGTGCGGTAGGGTTGGGGGCAGGGATTCTGGGTTGGGGCGTGGGGCATTGTTTGAGTGGAATCCATTGCGTTATTCAGGTAAGTGTTGTTTTGTCAAAGTATTGATAAAATCTGATCCTAAATAAAGATGTTATGGCAATTTAACTAAAATTTACTCTTGACCTTCAAAGTCAAGGTCATTCAAAGGTAAAGGTCAAATTGAACTTGGCAGGTACAGTACCCTCATGATAGTAAGAAAATATTTGAAGTTTGAAAGCAATAGCTTTGATACTTTAGAAGTCAAGTGGATCTAAACACAAAATTTAACAAAAATATTCAGTTACTAAGACAAAAAAGGGCCATAATTCTTACAAAATGCTTGATACAGTTGTCTGCTCTTGTTTATAGATTGGGGTCATGTTGGTGAAGAAGTTTGCAAAATATGAAAGCAGTATGTCAAGGGACATTGAAAATATTTGAGGTGGTACGCAAACTTTAACATAGATTTATCAATAATATGCATATTCTAAGTGAAAAAAGGGCCATAATTCTTACAAAATGCTTGATACAGTTGTCTGCTCTTGCTTATAGGTTGGGGTCATGTTGGTAAAGAAGTATGCATAAAATGAAAGCAATATGTCAAGGGACATTGAAAATATTTGGGTTGGTACGCAAACTTTAACATTTGCACGCTCACGCTAACACTAATGGGAACACTAACACCGACTCCGTGGTGAGTAGGATTGCTCCACTATACATATTTCATATATAATAGTCGAACTAAAAATAAGACAAGAGGGCCTGAAAGGCCCAAAGTCGCTCACCTGAGATAACAAGGTATTATTGGGACAAATCTATTGACCAAGTTTCATGATGATCGGAAAATAAATGTTGCCTGTAGAGTGTTAACAAGGTTTAACTATAGCCATATAAGGAAAAATGCCCCGCCCCCTGGCAGCCATGTTTTTCAACCAACCTGCATCATTTTTGTCCAAGATATTATCGGGATGAATCCTCTTACCGAATTTTATGAAGATCGGACAGTAAATGTGGCCTCTAGAGTGTTAACAAGATTTTACTATAGCCATATAAGGAAAAATGCCCCTCCCTTTGGAAGCCATGTTTTTCAAGCAAACATAATTATTTTTGAACTCATCCAAGATATCATTGAGACCAATTTTCTGACCAAATTTCATGAAGATTGGACAATAAATGTGGCCTCTAGAATGTTAATAAGATTTTACTATAGCCATAAAATAGCCATATAAGGAAAAATGCCCCGCCCCCTGGTGACCATGTTTTTAGAGTAACCAAAACCATTTACGAACTAAATAAAGATATCATTGAGACTAATCTTCTGACCAAGTTTATTACGTTGTAAATTATTTTTACGAGTTTGCCTCAGGTACTCTTTTTTATACTAGCTCTACACATAAAGAATCCTTATAGCATTACCTTATTTAGTAACGTTTAAACTGAAAATTTAAGTGTAACTATCATTTTTAAAGCGCACATCTTACCCTCAAGTCGCTTTTGGCAGACCAAGCTGTGGTACCCTTTGTATGACTCCGGTGTTTGGCAATACAAATTAAAAATAGTTACTTTCATCAAAATACTGTTCATTTTTAAGCTCTTGATAAATTTCTAAGCAGCACACTATTTGCACCAGGAAGCCGTTTCTGGTACAATGCATAAGTTTACGCACTAAAATTAATTTACACATATATAGTAACGTGCAACATGTAATTTCAAAAGTGCGTTTCTAAACGTAGCTGCTAAGATCGAACATCCTTAAAAAAGAGTTCTCTAGGTGTGAACCGTATACTAGTTTTGTGATTACACGTTTGATGCAAAGAAAAAATTGAAAACGAATTGAGAAAAAATGTAATGTAGGGTTATTTTCAGCGATATAACTCTTCGTAGAATCGACCCAGTTCAAATCCACTATTTCATCAATAGCGCTATGTAGTATATTTTTACATTACTGCAGTGAGCAGTCATAGTTAATGTTCCCCATTAAATATGTCAAATTTAAGTGTGACTACATAACTGCAAACACGAAATAAGGATTGTCTTAATGCGTAAAATCGCAATTTACCGGTAATATAAAAATGCGACTGTTGCTATTGCGTTAAATACTAAAGCAACGATTGCAAAATACGTTGACCGTACCTCCATAAATGCGTTGAAATGTTTCGTTGATGTGGCTACTTGAAAATACGGAGTTACAGTTAGCAATGTTAGAAATGAATCCACTTGGTTCATTTACTTATAACCGATACGATTTGTTTCTTCAGTCAAGTGTGACGAATTTATAAGTAGTGACTTGTTAAACCCAAGTAACACCGGAAATGGCGCTTCTATGGCTTCCAAAAAAGCAGAACGCCGATGTGCGCGCAGTGCAGTCTTCAGCAACGCTGTGGGTGCGCCATGCTATCGCCTTTAACGTCCATCAGAGCGATCATTTTAAACATTCAAAGAAATCGAGGCGGACCGCTGTCCGTGAGCGCGGTGAAGCCGCACCGTGATGTGTTGTCCGAACGCTGCAGATGTGGGTGGTTTTTGCATTGTATTTGGCTTATTTTACGGCTGTGCAATAGGGCTATAAGCCAAAAGTTTGCTAGTGGAGAGAATCAGGCTTCATTACAGCCTCATGATTTAACTGTGATGGTGCTAGACCCAATGGCAGAAGTCAAGTTATATTGGCCACTAGTGAAAGAATATGTTTCCTTGTCTCGTCTGTCCTTGAACCTGTCTCAGTATGAACCTACGTCTGTAAATATGTATTTTCAAAGGAACTGATTGGACCATGTTAACGCTTTTAAATTGATTTAATGAGAAAATAACTTCCACCACTCAAAAAGTGCAGCTTCATTTAAACGCTGCTTTGATATTTTTTTTTAACTTTGACCTTAAAGGATGACCTTGACCGATGACCTTGACCTTCGACCACTCACAATGTGCAGCTTCATGGGAACGCCGCTTTGAAATGTTTTTTTTTTGAAGATTGGACTAAACATTTGACTTGAAGAGTGCTTACTATAGCCATATAAGGAAAAAAGCCCTGCCCCCTGGCGGCCATAGTATTCGACGAACCATTTTTTTAACTCAGCCGAGTTTTCATTAGAACAACTTTAACCATAAGTGAAAAATGCCCCGCCCCCTGGCGGCCATGTTTTTCAACAGACCAGAACCATTTTCAAAATCATCCATGATATCATAAGCACAATAATTATTGTTCTGACCAAATTTCATGAAGATTTGACTATAAACATGACTTCTAGAGTGTTAGCAAGGTTTTAGTATAGCCATATAAGGAAAAAGGCCCCGTACGCTGGGGGCCATGTTTTTCAACCAACCGGAACCTTTTTGAAACTCAGCTGAAATATAATTAGAACAAAATTTATGTTCTGACCAAGTTTCATGGAGATTGGACTAAAACTAAGACTGTAAGAGCTTTTTTTCTGTTAAACATTAAGCTAAGAGTTTAAGACCTGTTTAACTGTTTATCATTCCTCTACGTCACCGATTTTTAAGAAATAATGAAACAACGCTAAAAAGCTGCAGTTTACTTAGCTGGAAAGAATGTGACTTTTGTCGTTTGACGTGTTAATAATGACATCATTAGCACGCGCGCTTAATATTTGTAAAAAATGTTTTTTGCTGTTTGTGTTGCATTTTGGGTTTAAAATATGTTACATTTTGGTATCAAATTGTTGTTTTTGTTAAATCTGATTTGATTTTACTAAAAATGATTACTTTGTAGTTGATTCCTAGTAATATGACAATCCTCCACACTTGACTGATATAAGAACTTCCTGTTGACCATGATATAAAACAAGAGGCCCCAAAGGACCCTGGGTCGCTCACCTGAGAGACTTAGATGGAAAGAAACAAAGATTAAAACTCTTCAGCAAATATTTCAAATTATTAGTATGACAAGACTGGCTTTAAAAATAAGGTGTTCCAAAGTATTCACAATAGGCCTATATAGAAAATTACCCCACCCACCCTGGCAGCCATGTTTTTAATACCCAGATTTTTTTTAAATATATATATATAAGGAAAATGCTTCTTACAAACATATAGAGAAAACTGCCCCATCCCCTGGCGGCAATGTTTTTCCACTGATCACGACCATTTTCAAACTCATCCAACCTTTTTTGTTTTGACCAAGTTTCATGATGATTGGCCAAAACATGTGACTTTTAGAGTGTTCACAGGCTTTTTCAGTATATAAATATAAGGAAAATGACCCCCCCCCCCCACTGCAGGCGGTCATGTTACTATATGGATCAAAACCATTTTTGAACTCAACCGTCGTATCCAGGAAACAAGGGTTGTTAACGTTGTTTTGTGAAAAGAAGAGGTTTGCTGTTTCGGCAGATATATACATATATGCATTATCAGTAGTTTTGTGTGTGTGTGTTTAAATGTTTTAAAATAGACATATGTTACCCGTTGCGACAAAGCTTAAATTATTTTGGATTAAAGTAATATGTGGACAGTAATTTAATAATGAGCATCAGCAAAAGAAAATGGAAGTACATTTTTCAACAAATTGTTGTCCAAATTTGAGATCATGAGATACGCATCTCAACATCTTTTAGGGGATGACTGTTTACAATCTGTTTAGCAAGAACACTTTTAGATACTAAAAACAAATGTATTGTGTTTTTATAAAATAGTTTTTGCATAATTAAATAAAATATGTTGAATTGTTTTCATATATCAAAGTCAGTTATAATGTGTAAATGAGTATGAGAATATGTACAGCTACTAGAAATTCAATACTGATCTTCTTTTATAATACAACACATCACTTGATCTTTCTTATAGTTATAAAAGTGTGCAAATATAGAAGAAAACACACACAAGACATTTGAAAAGGTATCATATCAAAACAACTATCAAACTATTTGTAATTTAAATGCAAAAAAAAAATTCTGTAGCATAAATATATTATTTTTGCAAAAACAAATGCAAATCAACTTTTCTTCAAACAGTTGTTTGTGCTTCTTAAAAGATGTGATAAGTTGTTGTTTTTTTACCAACCAAATTGTTCACATTTTTGACAAGGTGTTTTTAAACAACTGGAACAATTTTAGGACTCACCTTGCATTGATATTTCCAATTGAAACAACAATAAAACCTGCTAAAATCACAAATCTTTCATAATCACACACAAACTACTGACTAACTGAAAATTGTAGGGGTAAAACATTTCAAGTTGTAATGTCTTATGTATCTTATGAATGGTTTCCATCTGACATCAACACAAAGGTCTTTGATGAAAGTGACCAGTTAATGTGGGTCAATTTCCAGGAGTGTTACACAATTACCACCTGGCAACAATGCAGACACAGGTATAAATGAGTTTTATAGAGAGTAGCTTAGGATAAGTGAATGAAAAGGCAAATAAGATTCATATGTAACACTTCTTGTTGTTTTATTGGTTTTACCACTATGTTAAATTTCTGCAAATATATAGATAACAATCATAAGTAATGGCAATAATTAATTTGAGTAATGCAATAATTATAATTAGATATTTGGGTATGACATTAATGTTTCAATCTGAATCCATTACCAGTATCATCATAATCATCATCATCATCATCATCATCATCATCATCATCATCATTGTGCATTAATATCCGCATTACAACTAGAGTGTTAACATGGTTTTAATATAGTCATATTATGAAAACTGCTGCTACCCTGGTGGCCATGTTTTTCAACAAACCGTAACCGTTTTCGAACATAGCCAAGCTATCAATACAAGAAATCTTCGGACCAATATCTATGAAGATTGGGCTATAAATGTTACTTCTAGAGTGTTAACAAGGTTTCACTATAGCCATATAAGCAAAGCTGCCCCGCCCCCTGGTGGCCATATTTTTCAACAGACCGAAACCATTTTCAAACTCAGCCTAGCTATCATAAAAAGAAATGTTCAGACCAAGTTTCATGAAGATTGGACTATTTATGTGACTCCTTGAGTGTTAACAAGGTTTAACTATATTTAGCCATATAAGCAAAACTGCCCTGCCCCCTGGCGGCCATGTTTTTTTACTGATCCTAACCATTTTCAAACTCAACCGTCGTATCCAGGAAATTACTGTTCTGACCATATTTCATGAAGATTGGACCAAAAATGTGACTCTAGAGCGTTCACATGTTTTCACTATATTCATATAGAGAAAACTGCCACAACCCCTGGCGGCCATTTTTTTACACCGATCAGGACCATTTTCCAACTTGTCCGAGATATCAATCAAGCTTATGTTTTGACCAAGTTTCATGATGATTGGGCAAAAATTGTGACTTCTTGAGTGTTCACAAGGTTTCTAAATAGCCATATCAGGAATACTGCCCCGCCCCCTGGCGGCCATGTTTTTCAATGGACCGGAACCATTTTTGAACTCAACCAACATATCATTATGACAAACACTTTGACAAAGTTACATGAAGATTGGGCATCACATGTGTCTTCTACAGTGTTCACAAGGTTTTTCTTTTTTTTACCTAGTGACCTAGTTTTTGACCCAGCATGACCCAGTTTCGAACTCAATCTAGGTATCATTGAGACAAATGTTCTCACCAAGTTTCATGAAGATCGGACAATAAATGTGGCCTAAATAGTGTTCACAAGGCAAAGGTTGACGACAGACGCACGACAGACAAAAGGTGATCCCAATAGCTCACCATGAGCACAACGTGTGCTCAGGTGAGCTAAAAATATATCAGGCAACGTTATATCAGGCAGATATCAATGCGGTGGTATGATAAATTCTAATACACTGTGCTTTATGACTAAAATATCAGTAAATTACACATAGTTTGCATAGCATCTTGTTGAGATTTTTTCAAATCGTATTATAAGTTAACAAATTGAATCTCAGCTCAATATCCTTAGTTTGACCTATCGACAATTTTTCGACTCTTTGATACAATCTGATCACAAGAAAAATCTGATTATTGAAAATAAAACATGCCCATTTTAGTGAAATAAGGGCTACACAGACTTAAAAATTGTCCTAAATTAAAAAAAAACATTCGCTTTTTCAACACTGGTTTCAAGGTTATATGAAAACATACTTTTATTCATATTTCCTGGTTTAGCATTTGCAATAAGTACACTGAATACAAACAAAGAAGAAAATTAAGAGTATTATATCAAGATTTCTTTGTCCATTATAGAAAAGCATTACAGAAATAATATCGGTACATGTTGTTTCTGTCTTTTCTCATTAAGATCGTTTTTTGTATACAGAGGGTAAACAGAATAGATCTACATTTGTATCACTACAGGTGATACAAGCATACCCTGCAATACCAAATACACAAATATAGACAAACATGTTTCATTGTGACTATAAACTATGTGAAAAGTGATATTTCATTTGTATGTGACATTTTAAGATGCTATCCCGCTTTTAATGATATGCAAGGCGCCTATCTGGCTACTGAACACCTGAATAATTATATGCTATCCAACTGAAATAAACCCACCTATCCTAAACGAATTAACATAATTGATGTGGTATGTGATATCAAAATTATATTACAGAGTTGTTAATGGTATCATATTAACACCAAAAAAATGTTAATTTTTAATTCACCACATGACATGGCAGTAAAGTTTTATTCGGCTGAAAAGAGATTATAGCTGATATGGTTATGAAATGTTAAATTTTTATATCATTATAAATGTAAATTTAGTTACCACGGGAATATCATGTTTCTTTGTATGATAAATACCCTGCTTTGGAATTTGTAAATTCCATCTATCAATTGAATCACATAAAATGAAAATGAAATACAAAACAAAATATTAAGAAAAAAGAAAGTGTTATACAGAGGATAAAACCCCTTTCCATAAACTCTTTTAAAAAGCTATGTGCAATAATAAGGTAGAGTAATTATTACTTGGCATACAGGATGTAAACACTGAAAAGGGGTGTAAACAAACCAGAGCTGTCCCAAGCCATCTTTGTGACCTTGACTGTCCCATCAAGCTTTTTATTACTGCCAAGTTAGCATAAATGTTAAATTGTATTCAGTCCATTTTTGGTGAACAACTTTATGCTTTGGATTAAGTCTGATGTTTCCTTATTTCAGCCATTTCTCAAACAAGTGAATAAAAAGGAATATGAAATACACGTACAATAAACTATAACACTGACAAGTTGACATGAACACGCTATTATTATGCAAATCACATAAGCTGGTTACTTAGCTGAAATTGCATGTTGAAATGACTTGGTTTAAATTAGCAATAACACATGATCCATCTGACATCAAAATATATCATTTCTGCAAACCTGAAAATAATACGCTGTAATTATTATTAGGGAGACATGCCTTATGTGTGACCATTTTTAAGTTTCGCCAAGCTGTATAATGCTCAAAATTACAACTGACATCTAAGTGTTACCTTAACCTTAACCTTTAAGGTAACATGAAAGAGGTTTCTACATGTAACTGTTAAACATATTTGGCAAGTTATTTAAGAAGTGCATAATTACTATTGAAGTATCAGTTTGGATTGACCATTGACCTCTTAGTCTGACTTTGAGCCGGGAACATGGGTCTTAACACAAACTGGTGAACATTTGTTGTCAGTTATTGCTCCATTAATGTCAAAGTAACAGTTTGGACAAATTTTACCTTCAACCTGTAAGTTTGCCCTTGACCTTTAAGTAAGGTAGACAGGTGTTACATGTTTAACACCGCCCCCTAATGATGGTCTTTTGTAATTATTAATTTTAAAATTGCATGCTGAATGATGTAGTTACTGTCTGTACAAACCCGAACACACACACACACATACAATAACAGACACACAAATGCGCACTCATACACTCAACCATTTTTACAAATAATTATCATTGTTTCTGAAGATGTCTCAAATAAAAAAGAAAAGAAAGATATGTCAAAGACATTACCTACGTAAACCATCTAATGCTTTGTCAGAGGCTTTGCAAATCTGCCATGGTTTAGTGCATGTGCAAATAATTCAGGAACATTTACATAACTTCGATTGAAAATTGTGTCATTTTACATCTACACTTAGTGGTAATTACATATTTTAAATCAAGCACTTAACATATTTAGAAATAGTTCGCTTCACAGACAATTGGATGAACAGTAAAACTGCCATATTCCACCCTACTGGGGGCATACAAACAGAATTATTTGTAATTTGAAAGTTATTTTCATTTTAGTAACCTTTCAATAGGTATTATAAATCTTCTATTGAGCTTCAAGCCTTGCAAGACCATTTAGCTGAACGGAATTAACTGGGGAGGGATATTATGTTTATTGTATTTACTATGTAAAGCAACTTATTTAAACAATAGTTACATCAATTAAGATAAAAATTAAGGACCAATATGGGATTAATAATTCATGTTATCAATATTATTATAAAAACAAATAATTGCCAATCAAATACTTATCATTTAAAATACTCAAATATACTGAAAGTCTCACAGAAAATAACAAACAAGAACAGTCTTCACTGTAATATATTTAAACCACTAGCCCGAATTATGAAGTTTTATCTGAAACAGACAAAAAATGCAATAGCCCGACTATATAATATAAAGATGTGAAACAGTATTGAACTTCTATCATACACACCTTGTGGTCATTTATTTATGGCAAGGAACCAATTGCCAAAACGGTACAGCACCGCACAAAGGAAACAACATATACACATAGTAGAATAAAGCTGGGGTCAATAAAATTAATATAAATTATTAATTTTTAGTAGCCTGAATAACATTTCATCAGTCCCGGGCTGGAGGGCTTATAGTTAGTGTGGAGACTGCAAGAAGGCCTGAAAGGCCCGAATTGGCTAACCTGAAATACAAAGGAACTGACACATTCTGTGCAGCCCAATTTATCATTAGAACAAAATAATGTTCTGACCAAGTTTCAGAAGAGTGAACTATAAATGTAATTTAAAACAAGATATGTTTGTGAAACACAATGTTCCCCTATATGACGTTTGACCTTGAAGGATGACCTTGACCTTGACCCTTCACCACTAAAAATGTGCAGCTCCATGAGATACACATGCATTTCAAATATAAAATTGCTATATATATAGCTTCAATATTGCAGAAGTGACATTACATGAGCAATTTTGACCCATATATTTGACCTTGACGGATGACCTTGACCTTGACCTTTCACCACTCAAAATGTGCAGCTCCATAAGTACACATGCATGCCAAATATCAAGTTGCTATCTTCAATATTGCAAAAGTATTCATAAAATAAGCGATTTGGGCCACATATATTTGACCTCTGACCTTGAAGGATGACCTTGACCTTTCACCACTCAAATTGTGCAGCTCCATGAGATACACATGCATGCCAAATATCAAGTTGCTATCTTCAATATCTCAAAAGTATTCATAAAATAAGTGATTTGGGCCACATATATTTGACCTCTGACCTTGAAGGATGACCTTGACCTTTCACCGCTCAAAATGTGCAGCTCCATGAGATACACATGCATGCCAAATATCAAGTTGCTATCTTCAATATTGCAAAAGTATTCATAAAATGAGCGATTTTGGCCACATATATTTTACCTCTGACCTTGAAGGATGACCTTGACCTTTCACCGCTCAAAATGTGCAGCTCCATGAGATACACATGCATGCCAAATATCAAGTTGCTATATTCAATATAGCAAAAGTTATTGCAAAATGTTGAAGTTGGCGCAAACAGACCAACCAACCAACCAACCAACAGACCAACCAACAGACAGGGCAAAAACAATATGTCCCCCACTACTATAGTGGGGGACATAAAAGAGCTAACAAGCTTTTACTATAAACATATAAGGATAAATTTCCAATCCGCTGTGGTCATGTTTTTCAACAGACCCGAACCATTTTCGAAATCAGCCAGGATATCATTAGTATAAACGGTCTGACCAAGTTTCATGAAGAATGGACTATACATGTGACTTTAAGAGTGTTTACAAGTTTTTACCAAAACAACTATAAGGAAATATGATCCGCCCCCTGGCGGCCATGTTTTTCAACCAACCGGAACCATTTCAAACTCAACCAAGATATCATTTCGACAAATATTCTGACTAAGTTTTATGAAAATCTGAAAATTAATTAGGCCCCTAGTTTGTCAACAAGGTTTTACTAAAATCGTATAATGGAAAACTACCCCACCCCCTGGCGGCCATGTTCTGCTGGCCAATGGAACCATTTTTAAACTTGTCCAATATATGATCATTTGGACAAACCTTCTGTTCAAGTTTAGTGGTGATCGGACAATTAATGTCACGTCTAGAGTGTTAACGAGGTTTTAATAAAGCCATATAAGGTAAAGGTAAAATGACCCGCCCCATGGCTGCCATGTTTTTTAACCAACCAGAACCATTTTCAAACTCGTCCAAGATATCATTAGGACAAATTTTCTAACCAAATTTAATGGAGATCAAGCAATAAATGTGGCCTCTAGTGTGTTAACAATGCAAATGTTTAGGCCGCACGACACACAACACACTACCCCACCATTAAACAATAATCGTGTTGCTATGTTGAACAGATTTTTAAAAACATCAAATATTCCCGATTTATTGCAATTTGGGATTTCAATAAAGAAACAAAAGATTTCTACAGAAGGGTTTTTTTACAATGCACTTTTAAAACGAACATGGATTAAATTATAAGACAAGAGTTCCGCGGTCGGAGATGACCGCATTGAAGCCAGATTTTTTATTTAAATGACAGGAAAGTACCTTTCGTGTTTTTGTCAATGCAATACTTAAATTACTGAAATATTGTTCAAAGGTCAAAATGAAATGTAAGTACTTTTCAAGGCATGAGCAAACCTTGTGTTATGTTTTGAATGCATGCATATACATGAACAACAATAACATTTAAGGTCACAAATATGAACTTGAATTGACAATTAGGAAAGTTTGATCTCAATTTTTTTATTAGCAAATTAGTAACATATTGTTTGAAGTTTCCATCAATTTCATTATCACAGTGACCTTGACCTTCAAATGAATGACCTTGAAATGTCCAGTGGTTACTTACTAGTTCTGGCCAACCTTCATGTCAAGTTTCAAGACTCTAGGTCCAAGCATACCAAAGTTATAACAACTTTAACATTTTTATATTGAAGGTCACAGTGACCTTCACCTTCAAATGAATGACCTTGAAATGACCAGTGGTCATCTGTTAATCCTGGCCAACCTTCATGTCAAGTTTGAAGACTCTAGGTCCAAGCATACCAAAGTTATACCATGAAATAAGAACTTTAACATTTTTACATTCAAGGTCACAGTGACCTTGACCTTCAAATGAATGACCTTGAAATGACCAGTGGTTACTAACTAGTTATGGCCAACCTTCATGTCAAGTTTCAAGACTCTAGGTCCAAGCATACCAAAGTTATAACAACTTTAACATTTTTTATATTGAAGGTCACAGTGACCTTGACCTTCAAATGAATGACCTTGAAATGACCAGTGGTCATCTGTTAATCCTGGCCAACCTTCATGTCAAGTTTGAAGACTCTAGGTCCAAGCATACCAAAGTTATACCATGAAATAAGAACTTTAACATTTTCGAGCACGCCGCCACCCCGCCCGCCCGCCCCCCCGCCCGCCCGACAACATCAATCTATAAGCCGAAAAAGTCGAAAAAAATCCGGCTAAAAAGTCATTTGAAATTTTGATAAAAGCACATGATTTATGTATTGATAACCGAGAGCGAGACTTGTTATTCTGTATATTATCCATTTACAATTGTTAATATTGGTTAAACTAAAGTATAACTGTAGTCCATTTATATGAACATTGATTTTAATGCATTTTCATGGTGCGAAGAAATGTTCAAACAGTGAATGTGTTTATGCTTTGTAAAATCTGAAAAAAATATAATAAATGGTTAACATTTCTTACACAAGTTGTTTGCGCAAGTCAAGATATTGACAGGGGTCAGGCTTTTCTTTGGTTTAAGATCTATTGTTGATCTAATTATAAATGGTTATTTGTTGAAAGTAAGTGTCAAGACAATGAAAATATGATTAATGCATTTATACTTAAAGACATTTCAATATTAGGCAAGTACATGTATTAAACATGCTTTTACTATACTTATTCTTAATTAACTGAATTTCACAATTTGTACAAGTTCGCAACTTGTTTTTTCACAATTTTCAGAACTTTGCGTCTCATTCTTTAACAATTTTGAAAAGTTTGCGACTCAATTTTTCACAAAGTGAGGCGGCCAGGGCCGCTTTACAAAATCAGGAAAAAAAGCCCTGCATATGTCTATAAATTCAATGCAGCTTGTATAAAAAGCTTAAAAAGCGTTGAGAAAGTCCTAAATGTAATTTTTGAGCCAGATTTTGTTTACAGCTTCTCTCTTACTCGCATCATGTAATGGAGGAATGGAGAACACTATCCTGATACTTTTTATATTTTTGGGAGCACCTTTCAACAAACGACAGTTGTATGCAAGTTAAAATCTATTAGTAATTCAAATTAATTAAATATCTGCAAATGTGAAATTATAATGTTCAAAAGCTATTATATATTATCACTATGACGCCATCTTAAATGGATCATACAGATTGCACATGTTTAAGGTATTGAGAGCAGGGCCCTCAATCTATCAAATCTGCCGCCGAATTTCGGCGGCAGTCCCCCACCTGAAAAGTATACTTTTTACCCCTTTTGGGGGGAAAAATTCCCCCTAAAAAAAAAAAAAAAAAAAAAAAAAAGTTTTTTTTTTTTTTTTTTTTAATAGAAAGATGTGTCTCATGATTATTATATCTCAATTCTATTTCAATTTAATCTTTTCAAACATACTAAATTATGAAAAATGCAATGAATATAGTGCAAACATGTACAAATGAAATAATGAGAGAGTAAGTAAAAAAATCCCCCAAAAAGGGAAACGCCGCGAAAATTCCCCCTCCTAAGGGCTGCGGACCCCTTCCCCCAAAGTAGTGTGAGGGCCCTGGAGAGGAACAAATATTTCTACATCAGTAAACTTGACTTGCGCTTTGGCCAGACCCACACAATGTTCAATGCACAGTGCCATTACGATAGCATGCATACATCAATCTAAATTTATAGAAAGCAAAACATTTGTGTACTTTGAGTTATACTCTTTAAATTCACCATGAATTCAGCCACCTACCCAACATGAATTCATAAGCATGATCAAAATACAAAATTTCAATGAATAAAGTTGCTCAATTTGTTGCAATCGAGTAATTGAGCATACAAGATATTTTTTAGTTGCGATGTAAATGAATGCCAGAATTTGTATCTGGATATCCATATGTAATATCTGTATACTATCATGATAACCATATTAATCAGTAATATTGATCGAGATATTAAGTGTTGTTTTTATATTCTTTTAGCAAAGATTTTTAATAAATAGTAAGTCATACTAACTGTATTATGTATACCACTTTTGATGAATTATTACCCATCAAATTACTAAAATCATTAGGAAAGTGACAGGTAAAGTAAAACATTATGCTACATGAAGGCTTTCCTGCACTGGGGGTTCAAAACCCAGGACAAAAAGCAAATAATAAAACATAACCACTATACGCCATGTACACTTGCCTGCCCTGAGGGTTCAATACCCAGGACAACATGCAAATACTAAAACATACAGAATCCTGATAGTGCCATATATAATCTTGCACTTCTTTCATCAAGGGTGGAACTAGACACACGAAGCGATACTTGATATTTTTCTTGGCAGTCGCGGCAACCCACGATATTTTTCTTAAAAGTCGCGGCGACGCACAATATTTTTCTTGACAGTCGCGGCGACGCATGATATATTTAATACGATATATCGACCTTGTGTAGGTGATGATGATGTGGTCAATCTGGTTCTGGGTCCTGCCGTCTGGTGATGTCCATGTAAGTTTGTGGATCTCCTTGTGCGCGAACAGGGACCCTCCTATGACCAAGTTGTTCTGTTGGCAGAAGTTGATTGGTCTCTCCCCGTTGTTGGTGATCACATCCACTCCATGTCTTCCCATGGTCCTCTTTTTGTCTTTGTTGTCGCAGCAAACCTTAGCATTGAAGTCACCGAGCAACATCAGCACGTCAAGTTGGGGGATGTCCTCTAAAACACTTTGAAGGGCGTCGTAGAATGCATCCTTGTCCTCTTCTTCTGCGTCGTCTTCTTCATATATAGAAACTTAATAGCATTGATTTTAAAGGTGTTGTAAGTATGATTTCAATTACAGTAAATAAACAATTGCAATATCAAAGCTACTAATTCACACAAATCTGACATGCAAATTGCACATAAAGTTATACAAATAAAATGTTGATAAGTTTCCAATTCTTATTGGAATGGGTTAAATAAACCATTGGCTAATTTGCTTAAATATCATATTGAACATTATTCAGCTAAAAGGAAACATAATAAAACAAGAAACCGTCAGAGACCGGTGATCAATGCTCCCCAAAGTTTTTTTTTGTCACAATATTGCACTATATATTCAGATAAAAGGAAACGTCTTGAGGGCACAGTAGTTGGGGGGACAATAATTGTTTTATAGAAAATTTCAAAGGGCCATAACTCTGTGAAAAATCATTCGACCAGAACCCGCTAATAATAAGCACATCTCTTCTTGGTAGTGAAGCTTCCCATAAAGTTTCATTGAATTCCGGTTATTAGTTGCTGAGAAATAGCCCGGACAAGAATTGCATTATATGTAAAGTTAATGGAAAATTTCAAAGGGCCATAACTCTGTGAAAAATCATTGGACCAGAACCCGCTGATAATATGCACATCTCCTCTTGGTAGTGAAGCTTCCCATAAAGTTTCATTGAATTCCGGTCATTGGTTGCTGAGAAATAGCCCGGACAAGAATTGCACTATATATACAGTTAATGCAAAATTTCAAAGGGCCATAACTCTGTGAAAAATCATCCGACCAGAACCCGCTGATAATATGCACATCTCCTCTTGGTAGTGAAGCTTCCCATAAAGTTTCATTGAATTATGGTCATTAGTTGCTGAGAAATAGCCCGGACAAGAGTTGCACTATATGTACAGTTAATGGAAAATTTCAAAGGGCCATAACTCTGTGAAAAATCATCTGACCAGAACCCGCTGATAATATGCACATCTCCCCTTGGTAGTGAAGCTTCCCATAAAGTTTCATTGAATTCCGGTCATTAGGTTATTTTTAAGCTGAAAAAAAGCCCGTACAAAAATTGTGCATGGACGGACACACGGACGGGCTCACGAATGATACATTGTGTGTCTAATAATTTGTGGGACTATCAAAATCGTATTGTGGGTCTTTTCATTTTTGTTTCTAACGAATGATACATTGTGTGTTTTCAGACTTCTGTGTCTATATCACTGCGTGTCTTTTCACCCAAATAAATTGTGGGATCATATTATGTCAAATAAAGAGTTACAACTCCACTGAAAAACTATGTATTTAACACAAACACCAACAAATGACACATATGTTAGATATGTTCAATAAAAACATATTGTATCAAATAACTGTCACGAATGCATACTTTTATAAATGTAAACTACCGGTAATACAATCAAGTATTTGCAATCTATGCTAGTGCTCTAAAGAAACAATAAAACACTTATTCTTTGAATGTAGAAAAGTTCAAGCATTGTAATCACTTTCCCCAAAACTTAAGCAAAAGGAATATTGACATAAGTTTCCTTTATCATATCAAAAATATTATTAATGAAATGATCCGCATTGTGCATCAAATTGCGCTTAACCACAACTAACTGGATTTACACATTAAAAATGGCAACATTTAATAATGTAATTTCTTCTTTTTCTCACTTTAGCCACACAAAATCACATTGAGCATCGCACACCAAGACCATGGTTACCCACCAATTTAACATACATTCAGGTACATTTACACAACATGACTTAAAACTACACATTTTTTATTTTTCAGAGGTGTATGTAAAGACATATAGTGGATATTTTGCCTGCAAGATAAAATGATCAAAAGTAATGTGCATCATTGGTCTATTCAAAACAATGTTGCAAACCAGTAAATGACAAAATGCAGGCATACTGGACAAACTTTAATAGCATAAGATTAACAAAATGGTTGTGGGATGTCACTAATATGAACCTAACATCAATTATTGTGGGTCATCAAAGAAAGATATAATTAAAATGTTACTGAAAAAAATATGACCTTATTCTTAAACTAAAATATCCGTCTCTGTAGGAAGAGTGTAAAGATTAGTAAATATCAGATTTAACTATGTTCGCAAATGGATTTTACTGCAGCAGAACTAAATAGAACAAAATAAAACAATTAAAAACGAGGGCTGTCCGAGGACAGCGCTGGTCAACTTTTCTGAATACTTGTCACATATTTGCTCAGATCACATGTTAATTTTCAAAATGTTCAAGTTATTACAGAGTATAATCTCAGATCACACGTACTTTTCAGTGCATTGAAGTTTTGTAATTTAAGCTTTTGTAATGAAAAACTAACATTGACAAATACAAATAACATTTTCCCAGAGTTATTTGTGATTTATTAAAAAAATTAACAACAGCAAATGCCGCGGTGGGTACAATAGCTCTCATTTTCTTTGAAAAGTTGAGCATAACAACACCTAGGGAAAGTCAAACAAATATTGAAATTAAATGTCGTATTCTTCTACAGACTCAGTATAAATCCTATCTACAACATGTATAGACAGTTAATATGTATAAAATATATCTCCATTTACCTATACACACACGTGACATGAACTTCAGAACTAGATGCCTGTCGAGCCCAGTGTCAATAAAGCAAAGTTGGTATCCTGTTTGGACACAGACACAATTAAAAATTAAAAAAACCTGACAAAAACCAACAAGAAATATTTGTTTAAAAAAAAGTGTTAATACATAAGGGAGATACAGACCGGACAAGGAGAATAATGCTAATTTTTGACCTTTGAACTCTTATATCGACTTGAGCGACTATATCTGAGGCAATCAGAAGCCTGTTTATGAAAACGACGAGCCAATGAACACCAGGCTTTCTAATTGACGCATGCACGTACACCCGCGTGTTGGACATGTGGCTTTTTTGTGTAGTGGGACTGTCAAACTCGCAGAACCCATACAACAGATTTATATTTGACGATATTTGAAGTGTGACCTTGACCTTTGAGCTAGAGACCTGGATCTTTCGTGATGCACACAGGCTCATGGTGTTTAACAATTATGCAAAGTTATTTTTTAAAAAGTGTCAGTGCATAAGGGAGATACAGACCGGACAAGGTGTATAATGCTATTTTTTTACCTTTGAACTCTTATATCGACTTGAGCGACTATATCTGAGGCAATCAGAAGCCTGTTTATGAAAACGACGAGCCAATGAACACCAGGCTTTCTAATTGACGCATGCGCGTACACCCGCGTGTTGGACATGTGGCTTTTTTGTGTAGTGGGACTGTCAAACTCGCAGAACCCATACAACGGATTTATATTTGACGATATTTGAAGTGTGACCATGACCTTTGAGCTAGAGACCTGGATCTTTCGTGTTGCACACCGGCTCATGGTGTTGAACAATTATGCCAAGTTATTTAAAAAAAGTGTCAATGCATAAGGGAGATACAGACTGGACAAGGTGTATAATGCTAATTTTTGACCTTTGAACTCTTATATCGACTTGAGCGACTATATCTGAGGCAATCAGAAGCCTGTTTATGAAAACGACGAGCCAATGAACACCAGGCTTTCTAATCGACGCATGCGCATACACCCGCGTGTTGGACATGTGGCTTTTTTGTGTAGTGGGACTTTCAAACTCGCAGAACACATACAGCGGATTTATATTTGACGATATTTGAAGTGTGACCTTGACCTTTGAGCTAGAGACCTGGATCTTTTGTGTTGCACAGCGGCTCATGGTGTTTAACAATTATGCAAAGTTATTTAAAAAAAGTGTCAATGCATAAGAGCGATACAGCCTGGACAAGCAATCCTGACCGAAAACCTAAACCAACTAACATACAGACACGCAAGTGCCATTGTGGTAACTATATCGAGCTCACTGCCAGCGGCATGACAAAAATTATTCCAATCATACTGGTAAACATTCCCATCAGAAAAAACTAATTGTCAGTGTTTTATTCAACTGCCTCGTCCTTTTTAAATATTACAAACCAGTAACTGTAAAACAAAAAACATGCTTAGGGTGTGTGCATATGTATTTTGTAATAACAATTTCAAACTAAAAATGTCTAGACAACTCTTTCTTAAGACAAAGTTTCCTTAAGATTTGTCAAACTTAATATTATCTTTAAAAAAATGGATCAAAAATGTGTCTTCAAGCATATTTACAATTATTTTTGTAAATTTTTGCACACATTCTAGCTTTTGGACCCACATGACCCAGATGCCATATTGGTCTTGCAAAAACATTTTCTTCAAGTTTGGACCATACATATGGCAGCTTAAGTTGCATATTATTAGCGACTTTTGGAAAGGACACACAATCTCCTTTTTTTTTAATATCAAAAACCACAGGAGAAAAAAGAATCTATTTTGAAAAATGTTTCTTCCTAAGTAGTGACAAGTAGAGCTTGATTCTAAAATTCATTTGTGACCTTATGTTCATAACATGTGTTTTTATTCTATACCTTAAACTTTACTTATAATTATTTGTAAACTGAAATCAGGTATATAAGAAAATAAATAAGGTACATTTCAAAAGCATTGATGAAGCAAACAGGAAAATATTGTATCTAAGCTTTAGTATAAGCATTTTTAACGGTTGATAATATACCACATTCTTTTCCACCTTTAAACATATACATGGTAAAGTTTCAATTCAACAAATAAAATGCTCACGCAAAAATTACCACTTGCATACAAACATCACCCATATTTGCCAAGTCACTGTCGCATGAACTTTTCAATGTCTCTCGGAGGTATTCTTATAATGTTCCATCCGAGTACCGGTAGTAAACAACGTGTTTTTATTTTTTCTTATGATTCATTGCACTAATTTTCTTAATTATCTTGTTGCTTGACCTTTTCCAAATGTGCCCATTTTTTTTACGACTTTTCTGTTTGGCATGTTCAACCTGCGGTTTCCGCCGACAAATTCCACTTTTTAGATATTCACTAAAGTAAGTTTTTATTTCCTCTGTTTCTACCTCTGTGAATTTCTGACGTTTTGCAGCCTTTTTGGGGGGCTTCCTTTTTCTCTTTCCCTCAAATTCCTCTTCATCCTCATCTGATATAGTGTGGTCATCTTCGTCCATGCTTCTGAAAAAGTTAAAAATAATATTATTCAAATAGAAGCAAGCAACACTAATTCAAAACTTATTACAAAAAATATAGTCCTTTTTTCTGACAACACACACTACAGTGGCGATAATTAAATCAATAGGACACCGAAGATTCTGCTATTTTGTTCTTCTCAGATGAGCTTGTTCAGCATAAATTTCCAAAACATGACCAAAAAGCTACAGATTTTCTGATAGACAAGATTCACATCAAATATCTAACCCCTAGTTCTTGCTCTATCAGAAAAAGGAGTTTTCTCTACGCTCACAATGAGCATTTTGTAATCAGGTGAGCTGAAAAGTAGTAGTGAGATCTTAGAAAGCCATTTGAAAAAGTAAGAGCAAGGTTAAAGTTTCAACGACGCTTTGAAGCCATATATTTGATCAAGTTGTTATCTTCAATATTACAAAAGTTATTCATTATTGCAAAAGTTTAACCAAGGTTAAAGTTTTCAACAGAATGACAGACAGACAGGCCAAAAACAATATACCCCTGATCGTTCGATCCGGGGCCGGGCATAATAATCCACTTTTAAATTTATTTGAGTTCCAAACCCACAAAGTACGAGATATAATCTTTACCTGGCTTAATGTTGCAGTGTATTTCCTAAGGTTCACCTCCTGACTGGCTGTGTGTGATGTATCTTGACGTTCTGATGAGCAAACCTCTTGACTGGCTGTAGGGAATGTATCTTGATGTGCTGATGGCCACACATCTTGACTAGCTGTGGGTGATGTATCTTGACCTGCCGATGAGCACACCTCCTGACCAGCTGTGGGCGATGTATCTTGACCTGTTGATGAGCACACCTATTTACTGGCTGTGGGTGATGTATCTTGACCTACATCCTGATTTGAAGGGATAAAATCATTAACAAAAAATAATAAAATGCCAGAGTTTCGGTCAATGATGTGCAGACTAATGAATTATAAAATCAAAAACACTACTACATTATGTGTATAGGTAAAGCCAAAATTGTTAATATGTTTGTACACACATTTTTAATTGAAATCAAAGTAAAATGAATAGTTGAAAACGTGTTACTTTGCAGTAAATGTTATGGATTTTCAATTTATTTTAGTCAGTTTGTAATACTGAACATATTTAAAAGGCAAGTAACAGAAATATTAATGTATCAACAAAAGTTTATGTTTTCATACCTTTAAGAACCCCTCCTTCAGTGTAAACTCTACATCATTTAAGAAGGTCTCCAAGTTCTTTGGTTATTTCTGTAAAGCCACTGAAATGAAATATTTTTTTTATTTGATTATATGACTTTTTGTGTCATTAATAGGCATGATTTGTGTACATGAACTACATCACTAGTGTCTTTTATCCCTATTGCTAATGTGTCTTTAATAACAATCTAGCAACTGTCATGTCCATAACTTGTGTGACTATAATGTCCGAAAGTTGTGTGACTTAACTGTCCATAACCTAAGTGACTGCCAAGTCCATAAATTGTGAGACTTTAATGTCAATAATCTAAGTAACTGTCATGTCCATAACTTGTGTGACTGTCATATCCGTAAGTTGTGTGACTTAATTGTCCATAACATAAGTGACAGTCATGTCCATAAATTGCGTGACTTTAATATTAATAATCTAATTAACTGGAATGTCCATAACTTGTGTGACTGTCATGTCCATAACTTGTGTGACTTCTTTGTCCATAACATAAGTGACTGTCATGTCCATAAATTGCGTGACTTTAATTTTATTAAAATATGAAACTGTCATGTCCATAACTTGTGTGACTGTCATGTCCATAACTTGTGTGACTTATTTGTCCATAACATAAGTGACTGTCATGTCCATAAATTGTATGACTTTAATTTTATTAAACTATGAAACTGTAATGTCCATAACTTGTGTGACTATCATGTCCATAACTTGTGTGACTTATTTGTCCATAACATAAGTGACTGTCATGCCCATAAATTGCGTGACTTTAATTTTATTAAACTATGAAACTGTCATGTCCATATCTTGTGTGACTGCCATGTCCATAACTTGTGTGACTTATTTGTCCAAAACATAAGTGACTGTCATGTCCATAAATTGCGTGACTTTAATTTTATTAAACTATGAAACTGTCATGTCCATAACTTGTGTGACTGTCATGTCCATAACTTGTGTGACTTATTTGTCCATAACATAAGTGACTGTCATGTCCATAAATTGCGTGACTTTAATTTTATTAAACTATGAAACTGTCATGTCCATATCGTGTGTGACTGTCATGTCCATAACTTGTGTGACTTATTTGTCCATAACATAAGTGACTGTCATGTCCATAAATTGCGTGACTTTAATTTTATTAAACTATGAAACTGCCATGTCCATAACTTGTGTGACTGTCATGTCCATAACTTGTGTGACTTATTTGTCCATAACATAAGTGACTGTCATGTCCATAAATTGCGTGACTTTAATTTTATTAAACTATGAAACTGTCATGTCCATAACTTGTGTGACTGTCATGTCCATAAGTTGTGTGACTTATTTATCCATAACATAAGTGACTGTCATGTCCATAAATTGCGTGACTTTAATTTTATTAAACTATGAAACTGTCATGTCCATAATGTGTGTGACTTTAACATCCATAACATAAGTGACTGTCATGTCCATAAATTGTGTGACTTTAATATTAATAAACTAACTAACTGACATGTCCCTAACGTGTGTGACTGTAATGTCCGCAAATTGTTTGACTTAATTGTCCATAACCTAAGTGGCTGTCATGTCCATAAATTGTGTGACTTTATCTTTATTAAACTATGTAACTGGCATGTCCATAATATGTGTGTGTTTTTAACGTACATCACCTAAGTGACTGTCATGTCCACAAATTGTGTGACTTTAATGTTAATAATCTAAGTAACTGTAATGACCGTAAGTTGTGTCACTGTTAATTGTCCATAACCTAAGGGACTGTCATGTCCATAAATTGTGTGACTTTAATATTAATAAACTTAGTAACTGAAACACTGTATTATGTGAATTGGGAATAAGACATCAATTTGGGAATATATTGTGTTTTATCAAAAGTGCACAATATGCAGTTTAACATATACTTGCATATATAATAGCTTCATTTAACCCTTTCCCACTCAGAAGCAAAGTGAAAATGGCTTTTGCAACCAGCATAAAACCAGAACAGCCTGCGAGTAACTCGCAGTCTGTTCAGGTTTTATGCTGTTTGCTGCTCATCAGTATCTAAGGGTTGAAAATGAAGCTTTTAAAACTTGAATCTAGTAAGAATGGTCTTAAATTCAATTTAACTTTCTAAGGGACTACAAAAACGTCAAAATACGTATCTAAGTGGTAAAGGGTTAAATTGATTTTACTTCAAAACTGGATTTTTTATTAATTAAAAAAAATCCTCATGAAATGAAACGCGGCATGGACACGGTTTCAAAATACACTTTAAATGATACAAATTCAATCACTGTTAATGAAAAAGTCATGGACAATTTCTTATTAAGCTTAAATTATAGATAATATATTACAAAAATATATGTAGATCATGAAATGAATAGTTTTGTTTGAAAAAATCACCAAAATGATGTCCATTCCCAGTTTGATGTCTTATTCCCAATTCACATAATACAGTGTTCTGACATGTCCCTAACTTGTGTGACTGTAATGTCCGCAAGTTGTGTGACTTAATTGTCCATAACTTAAGTGGCTGTCATGTCCATAAATTGTGTGACTTTAATGTTAATAATCTAAGTAACTGTAATGACCGTAAGTTGTGTCACTGTAATGTCCGTAAGTTGTGTGACTTAATTGTCCATAACCTAAGGGACTGTCATGTCCATAAATTGTGTGACTTTAATATTAATAAACTTAGTAACTGACATGTCCCTAACTTGTGTGACTGTAATGTTCGTAAGTTGTGTGACTTAATTGTCCATAACCTAAGTGGCTGTCATGTCCATAAATTGTGGGACTTTAATTTTATTGAACTATGTAACTGGCATGTCCATAATTTTTGTGACTTTAATGTACATAACCTAAGTGACTGTCATGTCCATAAATTGTGTGACTTTAATGTTAATAATCTAAGTAACTGTAATGACCGTAAGTTGTGTCACTGTAATGTCCGTAAGTTGTGTGACTTAATTGTCCATAACCTAAGTGACTGTCATGTCCATAAATTGTGTGACTTTAATGTCAATAATCTAAGTAACTGTAATGACCGTAAGTTGTGTCACTGTAATGTCCGTAAGTTGTGTGACTTAATTGTCCATAGCCTAAGGGACTGTCATGTCCATAAATTGTGTGACTTTAATGTTAATAATTTAAGTAACTGTAATGACCGTAAGTTGTGTCACTGTAATGTCCGTAAGTTGTGTGACTTCATTGTCCATAACCTAAGTGACTGTCGTGTCCATAAATTGTGAGACTTTAATTTTATTAAACTAAGTAACTGTTGTGTCTATAACTTGTGTGACTTTAACGTCCATAACCTAAGTGACTGTCATGTCTATAAATTGTGTGACTTTAATGTTAATAATCTAAGTAACTGTAATGACCGTAAGTTGTGTCACTGTAATGTCCGTAAGTTGTGTGACTTAATTGTCCATAACCTAAGTGACTGTCATGTCCATAAATTGTGTGACTTTAATGTTAATAATCTAAGTAACTGTAATGACCGTAAGTTGTGTCACTGTAATGTCCGTAAGTTGTGTGACTTAATTGTCCATAACCTAAGTGACTGTCATGTCCATAAATTGTGTGACTTTAATGTCAATAATCTAAGTAACTGTAATGACCGTAAGTTGTGTCACTGTAATGTCCGTAAGTTGTGTGACTTAATTGTCCATAGCCTAAGGGACTGTCATGCCCATAAATTGTGTGACTTTAATGTTAATAATTTAAGTAACTGTAATGACCGTAAGTTGTGTCACTGTAATGTCCGTAAGTTGTGTGACTTAATTGTCCATAACCTATGTGACTGTCATGTCCATAAATTGTGAGACTTTAATTTTATTAAACTAAGTAACTGTTGTGTCTATAACTTGTGTGACTTTAACGTCCATAACCTAAGTGGCTGTCATGTCTATAAATTTTGTGACTTTAATGTTAATAATCTAAGTAACTGTAATGTCCGTAAGTTGTGTGACGGTCATGTCTATAAATTGTGTGACTTTAATTTTATTAAACTGTCATGTCCATAACGTGTATGACTTTAACGTCCATAACCTAAGTGACCATTATGTCCATTAATTGTGTGACTTTAATTTTATTAAACTAGGTAACTGTCATGTCTATAACGCAGGTGTGTGACTTTAACGTCCATAACCTAAGTGACTGTCATGTCCATAAATTGTGTGACTTTCATTTTAATAATCTAAGTAACTGTCATGTCCATAACGTGTGTGACTGTACTAATCATCAAGTGAGCTATTGTTGAAATCAAGTATAAGTGTAAAATAAGATCAGAAGCCATTTTATATTTTGGAAACTTAACACGGACAATCTAAAGCCAACTCCTATATACCTCCCTTCAATCTTTGAATAATTAATAATGCTGAACGTAATTAGGTGCACTCCAGACCCGGGGGGTTAACTTCCTATATACGGTATATAGGGGTGTGCCGATTTTTTGGGGTGTGGTTTTCAACTAAAATTATAGATATGGGTATGGTTTTGAGCATCTAAGTATAGATATGGGTATTGAAATCAGAAATTTGCTTGTATATAAATGCATATAGATTTAAAAATATCAGTATCAAAATGGGAATGATCAATGTCATTCTTGTACATAAATGGGTATCAATCAGTAGCGAGAAAGATGCAGAAACTTGACTGTTTTTATCTGTTGCTTGATCAAACAAGATGATACTGTGACGTCATATATTAACATACGTCATAATTAAGTGACCAAATCGTTACATAATCTAAAAATGCCGGGAAAAGTGCAGTTACTGCAAATGATTTATGAAAATTTTGTCGCAATTTGACGACTGTCACAATTAACCAACTTTATGCTACATGTGTACACGGAATAATACTCTGCCATGGTGACATCATGGATAATAATATATTTTTTGTAGAAAATGTTGATTATGTGTGGAATCATGAAATCGTTATCACAGGCTTTGAAAGCAAATTAAGAAAACATTTAATTTCCGATCATACTTAAGAACGCTCTTTATAATATATCAAAACAACATAAATATTTGCATAATTCAATAAGTATACTGTATTGATATGATAGAGATTAAAATTCTAGTATGAAATGTGACCACTTTTTCAAATTCTAGTACTGAAATGGGTCCAGTTTATCAAAACAAGGGCTGTTTGTAAAACATGCATGCCCCCCATATGGGCTCTCCGTTGTAATGACAGCCATTGTGTGCATATGTTTTTTGTCACTGTGACTTTGACCTTTGACCTAGTGACCTGAAAAGCAATAGGGGTCATCTGCCAGTCATGATCAATGTACCTATAAAGTTTTATTATCCTAGGCATAAGCGTTATTGAGTTATCATTCGGAAACCATTTTACTATTTCGGGTCACTGTGACCTTTACCTTTGACCTAGTGACCTGAAAATCAATAGGGGTCATCTGCCAGTCATGATCAATGTACCTATCAAGTTTCATGATCCTAAACCTAAGCGTTCTTGAGTAATCATCCGGAAACCATTTTACTTTTTCGGGTCACCATGACCTTGACCTTTGACCTAGTGACCTGAAAATCAATAGGGGTCATCTGCAAGTCATGATCAATGTACCTATGAAGTTTCATGATCCTAGGCCCAAGCGTCCTTGAGTTATCATTCGGAAACCACCTGGTGGACGGACCGACAGACCGACATGTGCAAAGCAATATACCCCCTCTTCTTCGAAGGGGGGCATAATTATTGTATTGAAATGGGTCCACTTTCTCAACGATGTCGTATACAAATGGGTCTGCTTTCTCAAAAATATTGTATCACAAGAGTTCCGCGGTCGGAGATGACCGCATTGAAGCCGGATTTTTGATTTAAATGACAGGAAAGTACCTTTCGTGTTTTTGTCAATGCAATACTTAAATTACTGAAATATTGTTCAAAGGTCAAAATGAAATGTAAGTACTTTTCAAGGCATGAGCAAACCTTGTGTTATGTTTTGAATGCATGCATATACATGAACAACAATAACATTTAAGGTCACAAATATGAACTTGAATTGACAATCAGTGACCTTGACCTTCAAATGAATGACATTGAAATGAGCAGTGGTGATCTTCTAGTACTGGCCAACCTTTATGTCAAGTTTGAAGACTCTAGGTACAAGCATACCAAAGTTATAACATGGAATAAGAACTTTAACATTTTTACCTACCAAAGTTATAAGAACTTTAACATTTTTACATTCAAGGTCACAGTGACCTTGACCTTAGAATGAATGACCTTGAAATGACCAGTGGTCATCTAAGTGTGCTTGCAAACCTTCATGTCAAGTTTGAAGACTCTATGTCCAAGCATACCAAAGTTATAACAATTTTAACATTTTAACATTTAAGGTCACAGTGACCTTGACCTTCAAATGAATGACATTGAAATGACCAGTGGTCATCTTCTAGTACTGGCCAATCTTTATTTCAAGTTTGAAGACTCTAGGTACAAGCATACCAAAGTTATAACATGAAATAAGAACTTTAACATTTTTACATTCAAGGTCACAGTGACCTTGACCTTCAAATGAATGACCTTGAAATGTCCAGTGGTTACTTACTAGTTCTGGCCAACCTTCATGTCAAGTTTCAAGACTCTAGGTCCAAGCATACCAAAGTTATAACAACTTTAACATTTTTACATTCAAGGTCACAGTGACCTTGACCTTCAAATGAATGACCTTGAAATGTCCAGTGGTTACTTACTAGTTCTGGCCAACCTTCATGTCAAGTTTCAAGACTCTAGGTCCAAGCATACCAAAGTTATAACAACTTTAACATTTTTATATTGAAGGTCACAGTGACCTTCACCTTCAAATGAATGACCTTGAAATGACCAGTGGTCATCTGTTAATCCTGGCCAACCTTCATGTCAAGTTTGAAGACTCTAGGTCCAAGCATACCAAAGTTATACCATGAAATAAGAACTTAAACATTTTTACATTCAAGGTCACAGTGACCTTGACCTTCAAATGAATGACCTTGAAATGACCAGTGGTTACTAACTAGTTATGGCCAACCTTCATGTCAAGTTTCAAGACTCTAGGTCCAAGCATACCAAAGTTATAACAACTTTAACATTTTTTATATTGAAGGTCACAGTGACCTTGACCTTCAAATGAATGACCTTGAAATGACCAGTGGTCATCTGTTAATCCTGGCCAACCTTCATGTCAAGTTTGAAGACTCTAGGTCCAAGCATACCAAAGTTATACCATGAAATAAGAACTTTAACATTTTCGAGCACGCCGCCACCCCGCCCGCCCCCCCGCCCGCCCGACAACATCAATCTATAAGCCGAGATTTTTTCGAAAAAAATCCGGCTAAAAATGGGTCTACTTTATCAGAGTTGGGTCACATTTCGGAAGTCTCAGCGGGACACTCCTGCCCTTAAATTTGGGAATATACCCCCCCCCCCCCCCCCCCCCGGGAATCCAGATAACTGCAGAAGGTTGGTGGCTCTACCCAAACGCACAAAACAAACAAACCAAATACATAACGAATAAACAATCCCACAATTAAAGTATTTCAGGGCGTTTTTCAAGAGAATGAAAAACTACCCATACCACTGGAATTTAAACAAGAGCACTGCATAATGGGTGCCAACGCTCGGCTGCGGGTGCAGTTTTGAATAAAAGATTGTCAGAATTGCTTTTTAGAGGTCACAGTGACCTTGACCTCTGACCAAGTGACCCCAAAAATGGGTGTTACTTGTAAAACTCCTCAAGGTGCAACTACATATGAAGTTTTAAAGTTGTAGGTGGAAGCACTTTGACTTTAGAAACAAATGTCAAGGTTTTAGCACGACGCGGACGGCAGACGGCTGACGAAGAGCTGGCTATGACAATACCTCGGTATTTCTCCAAAAACAGCCGAGCTAAAAATCAGCTCAATATCAGTAGTTTGAAAGACCAGCATGGAATATTCCAATAAAAGTTAAACATTTTATAAACACAATAACTATAATATTTTCTCTTCTAGTATTTTCATTGGCCGACCATCAAGGCTGTAAAATTGGCTGAAAAAAGCCCTGCATTTACCTCAGAATTATTTACAAACAAAATGTACATTCAAGTACCTCGTGTGTTTGTGTTGAATGTAAAATTTATATTTACATGTATATTTATTGAAGTAAAAACTTTCAACTGCAAATTATATAGCAGCAATGCACCAGGTACTCACATAAAAACAAAATGAACACTGTCATAGAAAACTTAACAGTTCTGTTCCTCTTGTTCTATAAACTCATAATTTTTTAATAGTTTATCTGGTGACAAACTTTACCCAGATTTAAACTGAACCTAGATATCATTACACGGCCCTAATTACATTTCAAGGGACTGGGGCCGGGGCCCTCATGTGGGGGAATTTAACATTGTTTTGAAGAAAAAGGGGAAATTGTTTTAGATTTATGTTCAATTAATGTTGTTCAAATAATAGATATCCAACTTCAAATTTTTAGCAAACTTTATAATCGCCAATGCATCTTTAAAAGAAAATAAGAAAATCCTTTATGTTTCACTAAAAACAGTGTAATGATCAACGTTTTTGCTTGAGCAATACACATTTATTTGCTCGTAAGATGTAAAACTTAAACATGTAGTCAGCCAACACACGGTTTCCCTGGAAAAGCCGCATTTTAAGACACACTGGTATACATAATGGTTACAATTGACAGGTAGCTAGTTTCTTCGGCACCTGGTTACTTCGGCATCGTAATTAAATGCCACTTTGACACTCGGGTTTGACCAGTTCGGCATTTACAGTTTGTCTTATCTAATTAAAATCTCATTATGGTGGCTGCCGCCCCACAACGCCGCTTTCCTTTTTTTTATATAAAAAAATTTGCTGCAGCAAAGTTGTTTACAAACAAAATGGCGTCGTCTTTTCACGTTGCTAACGACGAGCAGGTGCGCGTGAAAAAACAGCGAAATTATTAACAACTATTGAAATCAATGTGCGTTTACTCTTTTAAAATTAGTTGTGCTTATGGCATATTGGATGTAAAAACAATTGGACAAAATTTAAATATTGCATTTCCCGATAACTGTGTGGCCAATTAAACAGATTTCAAAATGACCTTATTTATTCCTCTTTTCATGGCTTAAACTGGGTGCCATAAGTTATTCACAAACAGAAAAACATCTAAATAGATTATATAAATAGAAAAAAAACATACGAAACTTACCTCACATATGGTTCTATAAAATATAAATCCGTTATCCGTTATGATAAACAACGTTTGACAGTCCCACTGCACATGTCCAACAAGCGGGTGCACGCGCATGCGTCGATTAGAAAGCCTGGTGTTCATTGGCTCGGTTTTTTTTATAAACAGGCTTCTGATTGCCTCAAATATAGACGCTCAAACTTTCACAGACACTTGCAAAAATAAAAGTTACGGTCTCGTCCATCGCATAGACAGTTTTACATGGACATCCTTTGGACACACTTTGGGCAAAAACGTTGTGCGACTTTTCCAGATAGGTTTTAAGTTGCACAAGACACATTTTGACGAACTTTGGGCAAATGTATTGTGCGACTAGTCGCGCAATGAAATTAAGACACACAATGTATATATGGGCATAAAAAAAGTTGCACAATGTATCATTCGTGAGAACGGACGGACAGACGAAGCGGCGACAATATGCTCCCCCCAACATAAATTTTGGGGGAGCATAAAAAATGTTTGTGGATATTTGAGCATGTCTATTTCACACAAAGGAATCTTCTTTAGGTGTCAAATATCTCAATTGCTGAGCTATTCAAAATCCTGTGGGGAATATTGAATAGTTTTAAAACATAATACAAACTGTTGGAACATAGAACATTATTTTGTTACCCATAAAGCTGTTTGAAATGTTTCTGAACTAAAGGATTACAGTGGCTTAAAGGGGTATACATGTAATAACGCTGTTTTAAATTTACTATAAACCTTATTTAAGCAATACATATTCTCTCTTTTCAAGCAGAAATTTATAAAGAAACATTGTTATATTTATGAAATTTTTTAGACAAGATTGAAAAAATGCGCTTTATCACTCACCTGGGTAATGGGGCATGGCCAAAATTTACCCCGGGGGCATGTTTTGAACAGTTTTTTTCTCAAGGACCAATATCTGAGGCCTACACCATTTATCAGAAGTGTAAAGAGTACAATGCATTATGGGACACAACTTTCATTGGACGAGCAAATTTTAAATTAGATTAAATGCAATACGATCATGTACAAAAAATGTTATATTGTGTCATACAAAGTATGTAAAAAAAGTGCTTCCTGGGGACCTTCTGATAACGGGTAAAAATGAAAATGAATATCTGTTAACAGTTACACTGTGTTAGCATGTACATAAATCATCTTCATAATTTCATTTATTTTTCTTACACATACTGCTCTGGTAGGGAATACATGTAATAAACACTGACTCTTTAGTTTTTTACAACTTTATTGACATTACACAACAGATAAACACCAATTAGCTGTCGTAAGTGGTTTAACCTCTACGCGGTTAAAAATCTAAAATCGGTGAAACGGACAAATAAAGCAATGAAGCTGTGATCGTCTCTATCTTTGTACCGGATTGCTGAATTTTGAATTTCAGATTTCCAGTTTGCGAAGTCATTTTTTGCCATTTCCCAATTGGCCGAATATTTATTATTTCTGTTCTTTACAATGTATCCTAGTTTGCGGAATTCATATTTCCGAATCCCATGTTGCTGACTGCTTTTCATCGCGAAACAAGGTGAATTACGGCCAAACAACGCGGTAGGTAGCGTGTCCATCCCTCGGGAAGTGTCACCCATCGAGAAAAGTGAACACTGCTGACGGGCTTTTTTGTTTAAGTACACAGTGTCTGTACTGTAGTCAGGCAAATATAAAATATGAAATGACATTGAAATCCTTCTAGGAATGCACAAATTACAGAGATGATACTAATTTCATACAGAATACTCATACACATACACACACAAGAACTCAGGATTAGAGGTAAGGTGTGACTAATATATGCCCTCCTTAATAATGGCCAAATGTTCGAACAAGTTTGTTAAATTGCTGATCACCAGTGGATTTTAAATTGAAAGTTTCAGCTATGGTTCTCATATTGCAGCCATTACTAGTCAAAGGCTTCGAGTGATTTGGCAGGTATGATATGAAAGAAATTCAATTGATTGTAGATCTTATTCAAATTGCCTGACACTACTCTCACAGAAAGAAATTTGCGGAGCAATTATATCTTATAAATACATTACAATGTTCAGGTATTCAATGGGTAGGGTAATCTGATTATAGGAGCTATTGAAGCATGGGTACTGAATAATTTTTAAATGTCATAATTGGACCAAAGAACATTTTTTAGGCATAGCATGTCCATTATAATTATTTAAGAGTGTTATAAATTCAAATCATCAAATAAGCAATGTCAATTTTGTGCCATTAGTATTGTCAGAGAGAAATATGTTAATAGATCTGTTATTCAGCTTTTAAAAATGTATTTCACATTCCAATAAATCTAAGTTAAATTTTATACTCCATGGACATTTAAATCTGTTTTGCAAAATTATTGTAAAGCTATTGAGTTGGTCACAAGTGATACATTATCTTGTGCTTCTAAATTTCTTAATTTTATAATCATACATGTACTTCACATATTTATACATAAACCATAAACTGCAATAATGGGGTTAGGCTTTTCCATGGTTTTAGATCGAGTTTACCAGTCCGAATATTGCTGATCTAACAGTAAGTGGTTATTTGTTGGAAGAAAGTGTAAAGACGATGAAAATAAATGAATGCCAGAATTTGTATATGGATATCAGTATGTAATATCTGAATACTATAATGATAACTATATAAATCAGTTTTGATAGCCGAGATATTAAGTCTTGTTTGTATATTCTTTTAGCAAAGATCTTTAATAAGTAATAAGTCATACATGTATATAATAACTGTATATTCAAAACAAGAGGGCCATGATGGCCCTGTATTGCTCCACTTTTTTTTCTTTGCGAAAAAAACGTGCAATGCGCATGGGTTGAAATGTACTCAAGCATGTGACTTTCTCTTTCTATCCCTCGTCCGACTGGGAGTTTAAAGTTGGAAGGGTGAGCATTTTTATATATGGAAAAAGTTACTACCGTGTTAACTAAACAGACTTAAAAGCCCGGGAATTGTTGCACAGGTCCTTTGCTTATAATGTAGGCACATTTATCTCTCCAAAAGATATTGTCGTTCTTTCTATTTCACATATTTTAGATGCTGAAGATCAAATCTACGCATTTGATTTGAAACAGATTCTCAAGACACATAGGAATCAAAATGCCTTAACCCTTTACCAAATGACACATTTTGGACTTTCCCAATTTGAAAGAGGTTGCAGACGTCAATTAAATTAAAATGGACAAGGGCTGTTTGTAAAACATGCATGCCCCCCATATGGGCTCTAAGTTGTAGTGACAGCCATTTTGTAAATATGTTTTTTGTCACTGTGACCTTGACCTTTGACCTAGTGACCTGAAAATCAATAGGGGTCATCTGCGAGTCATGATCAATGTACCTATGAAGTTTCATGATGCTAGCCATAAGCTTTCCTGAGTTATCATCAGAAAACCATTTTACTATTTCGGGTCACTGTGACCTTGACCTTTGACCTAGTGACCTCAAAATCAATAGGGGTCATCTGCCAGTCATGATCAATGTACCTATCAAGTTTCATGATCCTAGGCATAAGCGTTCTTGAGTTATCATCTGGAAACCATTTTACTATTTCGGGTCACCGTGACCTTGACCTTTGACCTAGTGACCTGAAAATCAATAGGGGTCATCTGCTAGTCATGATCAATCTACCTATCAAGTTTCATGATCCTAGGCATAAGGGTTCTTGAATTATCATCCGGAAACCATTTTACTATTTCGGGTCACCGTGACCTTGACCTTTGACCTAGTGACCTGAAAATCAATAGGGGTCATCTGCTAGTCATGATCAATCTACCTATGAAGTTTCTTGATCCTAGGCATAAGCGTTCTTGAATTATCATCCGGAAACCATTTTACTATTTCGGGTCACAGTGACCTTGACCTTTGACCTAGTGACCTCAAAATCAATAGGGGTCATCTGTGAGTCATGATCAATGTACCTATGAAGTTTCATGATCCTAGGCCTAAGCGTTCTTGAGTTATCGTCTGACAACCACCTGGTGGACAGACAGACCGACAGACCGACAGACCGACCGACAGACCGACATGAGCAAAGCAATATACCCCCTCTTCTTCGAAGGGGGGCATAAATATGGAGGAAATGATCAGGTAGGGTAGAAATAATTGTGATAAAAGGAGAAATTGCTCATCAACCAACACATCCCTAAGACCAACAGGCCTGAGAATATTATGATAATCTAAAGATTATTTCTTTATATTTATAAATGTTTTTAATTAAGAAATACACTTGACTTCTAAGATCAATTCATAACTTATATTAAGAAAATTATCAAATAGTCAAAAATATATATGGATTGTTGAGCAATTGACAATCATATCCACAATTCATGAGTCATGATTCACAAATGGAACAATGAATCATTAGTTATTAAAAAGCAGCATATAGGATAGTTAAGAACATTGCACTTCATTAATTTCAACACCTTCTCTTGGATACAAAGTTTGAGTTTACCATGCAGTATCATATACTGTAAACGTATAGAAATTCATCGGTATGAAATTTCTTGGTTTAATAAAAAACAACTAATTCGTTGACACGTAATTTCGTGGATTTCAAATTTTTTGGAAAGACTGACCGTCATAATAATTAAACTTTTATTAAAACAACAAGAGTAATAAAAAGCATAATCTGCTAATCTATGTTGACAGCAAGACTTGAGGTTAATGTGCACTGAAGCATGAAAGTGTTGCCGATAATTGTCAATAAGAGCGATAAAGCGGCGCACTTGTTTGTCCCCGCTCGCTAATATCCATCAATGTTGTTTTGACAATATTTGCAATTCTCATCGCAATCGATCACCAAGTAGTAACAATTGAGTAATAAGGTCCCCAAAATAACGTGTGAAAACCGTTGTCTCTTTCAACTTTAATTGGCACTAAATGACATATGTGATACATCTGCAAACTGTTAATTTTACGTCACGTAAAAGAGAACAATCGTTGATGTACAGTTTAAATACCGTGCTTGATTTAAAAAGTATTATTACCCAAACTCAAGAAAACAACATATGGTATTAACTAGCATAGCTCAATCAAACAATGTCTCTTTCAAAATGGTTGAAAACGGGAACAGTTCAGACACGTACTCCTACTATAGCACAATTGCCAGACATGACATTCCGAAATGTCCGATTTCAGATTAAAAATGTATAAAAAATCGTTGGTACTTGAATTCCTGGTTCAGCGGACCAACGAAATCCATGAAAATTCGTACCACAAAAAAATTTAATGGTTTTACAGTATTGACTTTTCTTGAAATAATTATGTTCATGGAAGTTGTGTTTTTTAAATCAGTAATATATTATTAAGCTGGATTAAACACTACAAAAAAGACATGAAATTAACATGTCATCCAAAATACTTTCATCCGGATATATGGTCAATTTCGACATATTTAAATAAAACCCGACTTTTTTCAGTTTGTAAGAAAAACATTCATAACACATGTTCTTACTTCAATGCCTTTGTAAGCAGTCACCATCTGACCTAAAATGGCACTAAATGACAGGGTTTTATCTAATGTTTACAAGATGTTGATGTTGTTGTTGGTCACAGCCAAACGGCCGCAGTAATCATTATCTCCACTGGTAAACGTCATATGTTCAGTTTTGTGACCCCCGGGGCCGGGTAAAATTTGAGCCCAGGGGAATAATTTGAACACATTTGGTAGAGGACTATTAGATATCACTACATACCAAATTTAGTAGCCCTAGGCTCTATAAGAACAAGAATACTTTTAAAGTTTGCACACAATAGGCCTTATTTAAGCATATGTTCATTTTTGTGACCCCTGGGGCAAGGTCAAATTTGTTCCCAGGGGCATAATTTGAACAAACTAAGTAGAGAACTATTATATGTCACTACCTACCGAATTTAGTAGAAATAGGCCCAATGGTTATGGACAAGAAGATTTTTATAGTTTGCACAAAATGGGCCCAATATAAGCATGTTCAATTTTGTGACCCCTGGGGAACGGTCAAATTTGATCCCAGGGGCTTAATTTGAACAAACTTGGTAGAGGACTATAAGATGCCATTACATACCAAATTTGGTAGCCCTATGCCATATGGTTTAGGACAAGAAGATTTTTAAAGTTTGCACAAAATAGGCCTTATATAAGCAAATTTTCGATTTTTTGACACCCCCAGGGCAGGGTCAAATTTGACCCCAGGGGCATAATTTGAACAAACTTGGTAGAGGACTATTAGATGTCACTACATACCAAATTTGGTAGCCCTAGGCCCAATGGTTATGGACGTAAAGATTTTTAAAGTTTTCACAAAGTAGGCCTTATATAAGCAAATTTTCAATTTTTGACCCCCTAAGGCAGGGTCAAATTTGAGTCATATTGGTCAAGAAGTATGCACAATATTAAAGCAATATGTCAAGGAACATAGGAATATTTGGGATGGTACGCAAACTTTAACATAGAGTTATTAATAATATGCATATTCTAAGTGGAAAAAAGGCCATTATTCTTACAAAATGCTTGATACAGTTGTCTGCTCTTGTTTGTAAGTTGGGGTCATGTTGGTAAAGAGGTATGCAAAATATTTAAGAAATATGTCAAGGGACATAGGAAATATTTGGGGTAGTACGCAAACTTTAACATTTGCACGCTAACGCTTACGGGAAGCCGATACCGGGGTGAGTAGGATAGCTCCACTATATACATTTCATATACAATAGTCAAGCTAAAAATTAATGTCTTCTAGTGCATCTGGGGCATCACCAGCCTTACCAGCTGTTTCACAAGAAATAGAGCAATCCTTTGTCACAACTTCCATAAACTTGTCCGCGTTGAAGTTTTACAAGAATGGTTGAATATGAGCACCAAATATTTTCTCTCCCAAGTACCTTGGTATGTTTTGCTGGTTGTGTGCATGTCGGAATGTTGGTGAAACTCTGGTTGAGCCAAGTTCTGGACCACTCTTACCGTCATGTCTTCTAATGTTGAATCATTGGCAACATCTCCTGCATCACAAAATCGAAAGCCATGTTTAAATAAACATCAATTTACATAACTGTCCAGTGTCAATCTAATTATTGTATTCAGGATATGATTCATAAGACATGCCAAGAATTGTATGTTAAGTCCTCATTTTGATGAAATAAAGAGTTTTTGAAGGTTAATTCTTATTTTCAAAAAACCTAATTGAAGGGCAAGTCATCATTTTGATAAAATGAATTGTGTATCAAGTCCTCACTTTTATGATAAATCAATTGTATGTCAAGTCCTCACTTTTATAATAAAATAAATTTTGTGTAAAGTCCTCATTTTGATTGATAAGAATTTTTTTGAGAAAGTTCTTATTTAAAAAAAAACTGGAGTCATCATTTTGATAAAATGAAATGTGTATCAAGTCCTCACTTTTATGATAAATCAATTGTATGTCAAGTCCTCACTTTTATAATAAAATAAGTTTTGTGTAAAGTGCTTATTTTGATTGCAAATAATTTTTTTGAGAAAGTTCTTATTTTCAAAAAACCTAATTAAAGGGCAAGTCATCATTTTGATAAAAAGAAGTGTGCATTAAGTCCTCACTTTTATGATAAATCAATATGTGTGTCAAGTCCTCACTTTTATAATAAAATAAGTTTTGTGTTAAGTCCTCATTTTGATGACAAATATATTTTTTAAGAAAGATCTTATTTTGAAAAAACAAATTAAAGGTAAAATAATTATTTTGATAAAATGAAGTGTGTATTAAGTCCTCACTTTTATGATAAATCAATCTGTGTGTCAAGTCCTCACTTTTATAATAAAATAAACTCTGTCCTCATTTTGATTGATAAGAATGTTTTTGAGAAAAATCTTATTTAAAAAAAATAACATTGTAATTGAAGGAAAAGTATTATTTTGATCAAATGAATTGTGTATCAAGTTCTCACATTTATTTGAGAAAATTATTATTTTCAAAAACAATAATTGTAGGACAAGTCTTTATTTTCATCAAATGAATTGTGTGTCTTAAGTCCTCACTTTAAATTATATATAGATTTTTGGGAGAAATTCTTATTGCAAACAACTAATTTAGGGCAAGTCTTCAGTTTGATAAATAAATTTTATATGAAGTCCTCACTTTTATAATAAAAACAACAAGAAAATTCGTTTAATTGATATCCCCCACCAAATAAATTTTGTTTATTGATGGGTGAATAACTAAAAGAAAGCTTATTTGTAGGGTTGTGCCTTTTTTTACTTTTTTGTAGTTACATCATAAAAAAAACAAAGGGCAATATCTCTTATTTAAGAAAGTGTAGGGGTATAGTTCTTGTGCATGGAGCTTCTCCTTATTAATATTTATACGCCCATGAAGTTTCATGTTGAAATCTTGTATCATATCTGAGATATAGCCCTGAAAAGTTACATCATACAAAAACAACAAATGGCAATAACTCTCATTTAAGAAAGTAAAGGGTTATGGTTCTTGTGAATGGCACTTCTCCTCATTAATATCTATACATCCATGAAGTTTCATGTTGAAATCTTGTATCGTATCTGAGATATAGCCTTGAAAAGTTACATAATACAAAAACAACAAAGAGCAATAACCCTTATTTAAGAAAGTGTAGGGTTATGGTTCTTCTGCACGGCACTTCTCCTCATTGATATCTATAAATTCATTCAGTTTCATGATGCAATCTTATAATTATAGTTTCTGAGATATAGACCTGAAAAGTTTGTGATGGACGGACTAACAGATGACAGACTGACAGACTGATGGACAACACCAAAACTTTATCCCTCCGCCTTTGGCGGGGGATAAAAATGTGTCAAGTCCTTGTTTACTTGACTTTGTGTTATTCTGTGATACATATATAAATTGCATTAAACGTAACAAGAAAACATTTCTTCTAAACAAACATTAATTTAACTAAACAATTAATACTGTGTGTCAGAACTGTGTTATCTAAATATAATTGTTATTATTGCTGTTAATTGAGTACTTTATGAAAATAAACACTAAAATAATCAACACTTTGTGAGTTGCTTTTGCGCGTCTTCCGAACTACGAACTGCGTCTCAAACACCAATCATCCACGTGGCATAATGTATGTTCTATTATTTGTTTGACACACATATTGACATTTTCTAAACTGTATTATATAAAATTTCATTAAATATAAATTATGGTTTTGCTATACATGTATTGCAAAATGTCAAATGTTTGTTGTAGACTTAATCAGACTGATACCAATTCGTGGGCTCCACACAAGACTATCGTAACTCACTTTTTGAAAATTTTACAGGAGAAGCAAAAAACATTTTATTTTTCTTACTTTTGTTAAAGACAGGATTTCCTGATTGTGAGTACAAATTAACAACCTATGTAATAGTAAAATCAAAATTAACTTATATCATAATTATTTTATATTTTGAACTTTTTTTGAGTTACAATACTTTTGCAGGGAAAATGCTAAATTTTGGGGTGGGCTTTCCACCGAAAAGTATCGTAACTTGAGTTACGATACTTTTCCGTGCAAAATACCATCAAAATGGAAGGAATATTCAGTTACAAAACTATTGTATTTTTTGTTGATGAAGTTTTTAGCTGCTATAAATTAAAAAGATTTGTCTGCTTTAATTTTGGCAACTTTTATAATAATTTCTAATTGCCAGACTTACAGTATATTCAAGAAAATCTAAACAGAAACTGTTAATATTTTGACACTTTTATTTAATAACTCTTGAACAGTATGAAACATTTGTTTCAACAATATTGATTGTTTTAGACATTGTTTTAACTAAACAATTGATACAAATCAAGAAATAATGGAAATATTTTTGAAATTTATCAGTAATTAAATATTCAGCTCTCTTTTAGTTGGTATTGTTCTACAATACTTGTAAGAGTATTAATTTATTTTGCATAAGTATTTCTTAAAGATAATAATATTTATATATTCACAGAAATCTTAATAAAAAATGGGATGTATTTAAAATATATAGCGATTTAAACTAAAATCCAGAATCATTATTCAATAATGTACAACATTGTCAAGGCTATTATCATAATTATTTGATGGTTAAAATGATATTTCTTTGATGATGCCTATAATCTGACTTATTTTAGAATGATATGGAAAAAATATCCTTTTTAAATCCTTAAGTAAAAATGTATGCCCATGCTATTCGACCACTTACGATTATAGTTTACAAATATCAACACAGGCTTTTGCCGCCCTATGCCACGGGTCCGAAATTCGGCCCCATTCCCAATGCAAATCTGGTTGTTTTTTCCCCAATTGAAAAAAAAAATTCCCAATTCCCAAAAAAAAAAAAAAACAATTTTTTTTTTTTTTTACCTTAAAATATATAAGTTAACCTGATCCGGTGTAAAAAATAGAAAGTGTTGCATAATCAAATTATCTGTTGCCTTGAATTTGTTTTAAAAACTGTAAAATATGTTAATGATTATTTAAGACTTTCCTTATTTTCCTCAAAATCCGGCGCTTCGCACGATTTTTTGTCACCTCAAAAAAGGCCAGGCCTTTTCCCCAAATTCAGATTAAAAAACCTGCACTTATCTCACATGTTCATAATACTTTGTAAAATTTTAATAATAAGTTATCAAAATAGTCGTTATTTACCAGTTAACAGCTTCTTTGAAATATAAGAAACACTATTTACATGCGATAATTTTGCCCAATTGAGCCAATTTTGCGAATAATTTTTTCCCAAAATGGAGGTTTTCACGACACGAAATTCCCAAAATTCCAGTGTGGCGTATTCCCAAAATGGAGAGGAAAAAGCCTGACAGTACTGCACTATTTCCAGTATGAAAAAACAATATTACGATTATAGTTTACAAATATCAACAGTACTGCACTATTTCCAGTAGGAAAAAAACAATCTTTCATTTCTTATTGTTCTAACTTGCTTACAAGTTTTGATATAAATTGAACTAAGTTTTTGATGGATTGGAATTAGAGAAATCCAAAGTGACAGCATTATAATAAATTACCAGAGACAGTAATTTAATCAATTACAAATATCAAAATTATCAAAAGGCCAGTTTACACCTGCATGTATATGAAGAGACTGTTACCCAACTCATGAGGCAGAAGTAGAAAAAATCAATGGCGCACCCTTTCAAGAAGGTAGTCTGCACAAAGACCCTATGATGTCTCTAATTTTTACTTGCTTATAGTAATCAAATCATCCCTCAATAAGAATATTGTGCTTGGTCTTTGTATGTCTCTATATTGTGTAAAGGCACATAGATTTACAGTAAATTCCCCACCATAATAACACAATTGATACTTTAATTGATTTGGATAACTGATGTCCATTTTTATGGTTTTAAATTAAAATATATCTACCTTTTTCCGCTCTGTATCTCCATTGAAATACAAATGTATTCTATAAACATGCCTTACAGTCATAGAAGTTATCTAAGGACGTCCAGGGCCCTCAATCCATTTTAGGGGAAGCGGGTCGCTACCCATAGCAGGGGGAATTTTCGCGGTGTTTCCCTTTTTGGGGGATTTTTTAGTTACTCTCTAATTATTACATTGGTACATGTTTGCACTATATTCATTGCTTATTTAATAATTTAGTATGTTTGAAAAGATTAAATTAAAATAGAATTGAGATATAATAATCATGAGACATCTATCCAAATGTTTTTTTGTTTTTTTTGTTTTTTTTTTTTTAGGGGGAATTTTTCCCCCAAAAAGGGGAATACTTTTCAGGGGGGGGGGGGGGGGGGGTGGGGGGGGGAATGCGGCCGAATTTCGGCCGTGGATTTGACAGATTAAGGGCCCTGACGTCTATTCAACTTTTCTATTCCCTAGACAACATGCCACACCATTTCCTAGACTATCAAACTATTTTGTCTTCTTGTCTCACCATTCCTTAGACTACTGATCTCAACCTGACTATTCCCTACAAAAATGACTTCAACATCACTATTCCCTTGACAAGCTGCCTCACTATTCTCTACTCAACTGAACTCAAATTCACTATTCCCTATACAACTGACCTCAACTTCACTATTCCATAGACAACTGACCTCAACTTCACTATTCCCTCGACAACTGACCTCAACTTCACTCTTCCCTAGATAACTGACCTCAACTTCACTATTATATAAACTAGTTGCCTCACCTTCGTGTAACTTTTGACCTCAACTTCATTATTCCATAGACAACTGACCTCAATGTCACTATTCCCCGTACAACTAACCTCAACTTCACTATTCTATAGACAAGTGACCTCAACTTCACTTTTACATAGTCAACTGACCTTAACTTCACTATTCCATAGACAACTGACCTCAACTTCACTATTCCCTATACAAATGACCAAAACTTCACTATTCACTAGACAACTGACCTTTACTATTCCCTATACAACTTACCTCAACTTCACTATTCCATAGACAACTGACCACAAACTACACTGTTCCCTAGACAACTGACCTCAACTGCACTATTCCCTAGACAACTTACCTTAACTACACTATTCCTTTGACAACTTACCTCAACTTCACTATTCTAAAAACTAGTTGCCTCATTTTCGCTTAACTTTTGACCTCAACTTCACTACTCTGTAGACAATTTGCCTTACCATTCCATTGACTATCAACCTCAACTTCACTATTCTTTTGAATAGCTGCCTCAATATTCCTTATTCTAATGACCTAAACTTCACTATTCCTTTATTCATCAAACTACCGACATCCACTTTAATATTTCATAGACTGTCTACCTCAAATTAACTATGCCCTTTTTTACTGACTTCATGTTCACTGTTCCTTGACTTTGAACGACCCCAATTTCATTTTCCTTGGACTACCCATGTCCACTTCACTATCCCCTTGTATGCTTACCTAAACTGCTCTAATATTTAGTCAACCCTTGCATTTGAATTTCAGATTTATCAAAGTAATATCAACATCAATCATCATTACCGATGTCAATATATTCCCTGGATCTTTTAAATGATTGTAATCAAAACAATTGTCTTGTTCATTCTTCTAATCATCATAATTTTCATTATCCACATTATAAGCATTATCATTATTTTTTTAATTTAAGAGTAATTGATATCAACAACTCTATATTCCTTGGCATTATCAGAAAATTAAAAGTTAATTAATGAAAGTAAGTGTTTCTTCAAGGCCCTATATTTCACCCGAAACACCTGAAATGTCCGGTACAAAGTAACATGCATTTGTGTCAAACAAAGTGTGCGGGTATATTCACCCTTGCTGATGTCAAAGTTATAGCTTTGTAAATGGCAACCGTTAATGGCATGAAAATCAAGAAAGAAAGAAAACAAACTGTGTACTCTGTAAATCAATAAAGCTTATGGATCCAAAAGGGATAATTGATTAATCTAAAGTCTGATAGTCCAGTTAAAACATAATGACCTTTCATACATGTTCAGTACTATTATGCATTTGGTTTACACACCAGGCACCTTTTGTCAGAAATCACAAGTTGATTTCAATATAGAAAAGTAAAAATTTTCAATGTAGAAAGGCTTAGATAGAATTATTACATGATTCACCAATATGTTAATACTAATTTTAATTTATACATATATTTTTTATTGATTACATGTTATTAATGTTATAGTATTGAAATAGTGACTTTTTTTAATCGCCATACATTTCAATGAGTACGAACCTAGTTAACAATCTTGTCGAAGACGTATGACAGTGTTGGCCTATCAACATAATACATCGCTTTTAAGAGTGTTTATGTCGCATTTGCTTTGTCTTTTAATGTGCATTTTAATTTGCATATGAATATTTTTTTATTTAATACTTTTCTTTCAAGACCTAAAAGCATTTGTTTTGTAAACTGACAATAAAACAAAATTATGCTTCGATGTTGACATTTCTACAATATAACCATATTTTCCACAAAGATCAAAACCCATACAGACACATTTACTTGTATGAGTTGCAAAACTATAAATGTGTCTATATATATGTGTTGAATAAACAAATATACAGAAAAAGTAGGGATTTCCCAATTGCTATATCCTTTATTCTATACTACACAACAAAGATTGTCAATCAGTTTTTCAGATTATAATTAAACTCTTGTTGAAGGCAATACAGAAAAGTTTTTTATTTTGCTTACGAAGTTTAGGTATTTGTTAAAAAATGGGAAAATTTCAGTTACGGTACTGTGTTAAAATCTCTCCAACATTGTAATGGCTGTTCAATTAAGGAGAAAACCTGAGTATAAAAGACATCAAGGCCAAAAAAATACATACATGTATTACCAACAATAATGATGGATTTAGAATTGAAATTGCAATGATCGTTCTGAACAGAAAAAATCTACAAAAGGATATAAAATGCACTTTGTTGACTTATGTGGAAAATCTTTACTATAACCATGCTGTAAATACAATAAAAACATTCCAAGTAGTAAGTTTTAACATATAACAATGTAAAATGTGCCCCTGAAAACTCAACTTACGATGTTTTGCATCAAATAATAATCAAGATGTAATGCATTTTTGTATGCAAGACTATCATAACTCAAGATACGATAGTCTTGCACGTAAAAAAAAGCTATTTTTGAGTTACGATATTTCTGCGCTATAATCATTTCAACTATAAAGATTGGAAATACATCTAGCTAGTAATTTTACAGTATATGTATATCATTAAAATACTATGAAAAATGCCAAAAAGTCATTTTCTGAAAAAAGTGGAGTTACGATAGTTTTGCGTGAAGCCCACGAATTGAGCTGTGTTGTTTTCACACATCTAAAAATTATCAATTTTACAGATTTTTGAAATAAAGTAGCTATTTAACATAACAAGCGGGCCATGATGGCCCTTAAGAGCTCATATGAGTTCAAGGACACAAATTTACCTGATAGAAGGCATGAACTTACTAAAAGAAAATATGATAGACCTAAAAGAAAAAGACGTGTTCAAAAGGCACAGTTGCCCCCACATTCCACTTTTGTCTCAAAACTACGCTTATGTCAAACACAACCTGTTAATAGCCATATTTGACTATTGACCTGTAAGTGCGACCTTGACCTTTGAGTTCAGCCTCCTCATGTTAGCCATTTGTAAGCATTAAATTTTGGAAGTCCCAGGCATAAAATTGCACTTCAATGCTAAGAGTATAATTAAACCATTACAATGTATCACATTATAGTAAATATTAATTTTTAATTTAATGTGTTTTAAAAGGGAACAAATGTACGTGGTTCATTCAAAAGTTGTTGTCTGGTAACCTTTTGTTGATTTAGTTATTCCAGGGTATAATCTACATGTGCGTCCCGCGTCTATGACGCACAAATATCGTAATAGATGCATCGTTTTGAAATGTGTGCGTCCACTCGGACGCATTGCTGAACTGTATCTGTTAACGCATACGCGAATCACGATAAACACGAACCATCTTGTGTACGAGTCAAAAGTGTAGCAATAAACGCTGAGTTTAACCGAATGAGGCTTGAAGACTCCAGCAAGTCTTTTGATTGGCTCTAGTCGAGCCGCTGATGTATAATACAAACTAATTAGAATTGACCTTTTAAATAGAATGTGTTATGATATTTTCTCGAGTCCCCGGATGAAAACCTGCTTTAACTTTGTGTAACTTAGTCATTTATTATACAGAAAAAATGCCTCCGAAATAAGGTGTTGACCATACATGCCATAATTTTTCAGACCAATTCCGGGACATTGAGTTAAATTGTCCGGGACTTTTGCCGATTTTCCGGGACATGTATAAAATGTAGCGATATTAATAGACATATGCATTTTTGGTACGTTTTTTTTTTGTTTCGCATCATTAATTGCAAAAGTTAAAAAGCCTATCCGAAATACACTTGATCTATTAACGTCAAATTAAACATTACTACTTCCGTTACTCGATACAAGCCATGTGTTTTCAGTGTAAGCGTTCTAAACATAGATGGTTACGTAACTACCTTATTGTTATTAAGACCGGTGTGTAACGCGTAGTGGTTGATACACCTTTATTCATTTTTAACATTTATATAATAAAAATTACAACAATACAGTACCGTTAGATCGTCAACTTAAATCAATTCACAATACATACAACCAATCACAATAAAACAAATACAACAAAACAGTACAGGTAGATTGTCAACTTAAAATCCGGCCAGTCACACATTAATTTTTTACTCATCGCTGTTGGACTTTAGATGTGTGAACAACTATCCTTTGCTCTTACGCAGCGGGAAATAATGACGTAGTAGATTAAAGTCAATTAACAACCACATTGAACAATGCCGCCTTTTCAGTTTGACCGCGAGTTCACCGGAGAAAATCGATATGATAACAGGACCCCTGTTCATTGATCGATTTTGACACGTAGCGTAGTCTGCCTATTCGGGTAGGCATTGTCATGGAGACGCTGCAGATATACACAGATTCGAGGTGCAGTTAAGCCTAAGATAAGGTACATGTATATATGGATTTTGTTAATTCCGGGACATTTGACAGATTTCCGGGACAGCGGGACAAGTTCTTCATTTCCGGGACTGTCCAGGACAATCCGGGACGTATGGCATGTATGGTGTTGACGCTTAATCCAAAACAAACTAAAATGTCATCTATTAAACCAGTACCCTTGGGGCAATTTTAAGGATATTTTTCAATATATTTTGTTAATGAAGCAAGTTATGAGAAGAATTCTCACATTTAAGTTAATCACATTGAAACATGATGATTGATGTAAGAACTAAGATAGAAAAAGAACTCAAACATGCTTAATGGTAAGAAAATAAATGCATGTTTTATTTAGGCTTCATTATTTTTTAAATCACCAGGGTTTTTTTGGGGTTGTGGGGGAAGGGGCCTTTAGCCCTAATGTGGGGGAAATTTTACGCGGGATTTTCCACTTTGGAGAAAAATTGTGCGCGTGGGAATTTTGCGGCGTTCCCCTTTTTGGGGGATTTGTTTACTTACTCTCTCATTATTACAATACATTTGTACATGTTTGCACTAAATTCATAGTTTTTTTCATAATTTATTACGTTTTGCAAGATTAAATTGAAATAGAATTGAGATATTATAATCATGAGACACATCTATTAAAAAAAATAAAATAAAATTTTTTTTATTTTTTTTTTGTTAAGGGGGAATTTTTGGTTCTGAAAGGCGAAAAAACCAGCCTCGTTTAGTGGGGGAAGACGCAGATATTCGGCGTCTGTTATATAAGGTAAAAAAAACCCACCTGATCACCCATATGATATCAGGGGTTCTGAAATATTTTAAGAGTCTAATTGTCCACGGACAAGTTGGACCCACAAATTCACTTGTCTGTACCAAAGAAGTACTTGTCCGTACTTTTAAGATAGATAAAGGAAAAGGTCATTACGAATTAAGCAAATAATACAAGCATACACTTTTGTTAACTTCTATTTTAAATTATAAACATAGTTAAGTAGAAAATTGAACAAAAAATACAAGCAAGATGTGCATATAATAAGATCACGTTTAAGTCACACATGATACTAGTCTTATTTATAAGACGCGCAAAGAATTTAGAGATACTTTTTATGTGGGCTAAATTCTTTGGAACTCCAAATATTACCAATATAAAAAGTAGCTTAATATTTGAGAGCGTCAACAAGTTCGACTAACATGATACCATCTCGGATATTTAATAATCTCAACATGACTAGACAAATCACATGAAATAAAATAATCTCCGTTAATTATAAGTATATAATTATCCGCTAATAAAGGAAACTCCTTACGAAGTTTACATTTACACACATCGGCAACGTTTCAAGCCAAGGAAAATCAATTAGCCAAGACTCAAAAAATTCTCGTTTCCGCTTGGCGTCGTGTGTTCATCATATTCATACTTGGCTTTTCTCTTCTTTTCCGACGCCGAACTGATTTTATCATTGGTCTGATTAGCGTCATGGCTAGAACATGTATGCGGCCATTTGCAATGTACGAAAAGTGTTATCTTAAAATTCTTATGCGTGATTGACTGTTGCTATACACATGTGTGCTGGTTTCTCTATTAAAACAGGGACATAGGTCCCTGATTAAAATTGTTTTCTTATGCGTGATTGGCTGTTGCTATATATACTCGTAGACTGGTTTACCACATTAAATAATTATTATCGGAAAATAACATACCTCCAGTTAAAAAAGTGTGCTAGTCCGCAGATTAATCATAAGCTATTTATATAAACTTCGTTTTTATCCCCCGCCAGAGGCGGAGGGATATTGTTTTGGCGTTGTCCGTCCGTCCGTCCGTCCGGCTGTCCGTCCGTCTGTCCGGCACTTTTGTGTCCGGAGCCATATCTTGGAAGTTCTTTGGTGGATTTCATTTAAACTTGGTATGAGTATATATATGCATAAGAGGATGATGCACGCCAAATGGCATTGTACACCATCTGTTAAAAACAGACTTATGGCCCTTTGTATCTTGAAAAAATGCTTTTTAGTGTCCGGAGCCATATCTTGGAAGTTCTTTGGCGGATTTCATTGAAACTTGGTATGAGTATATATATCAGTGCTCACGCTGCTGCCAGACATTATCGCCAATGGCGATTATTTTATCCAACTGGCTATTATTTCTTAAAATTGTCTAGAAAAAATGGGGATTATTTTATCCTCCTACATCAAAATACAAATTGCCTCTAAATGTTGTCCGGCGAATGCGAAACGCCTGCTAATCGGGCCATCAAGCAGGAAAAATCGATAACGAGATTACCTGTGTACACACTCGACCCTGTGTATTGTCATACACGTGTCAATAACTTCTGCGCCATTGTGGCCTAGAGCGTTTTTCTCAATCAGTGTCCGACATCAGTGATATATTTCGGTAAAAACGTTTTTAATCTCCCCGTGCTTTACCAATTATCGGTAACTGTTAGATCTTTGTTAATTGTTTCGCCAATTATTATTTAATTGTCATGAAATCGCCGCTTATATTGTCGGCTGGTTTTGTTTTTCACGCCTTTTTTCTGCATTTAGATTACGTTGAACATTGCTTGATGAAATAATTATTTAATCGCCATCAACTAATTATCCCCGTAATTACCGCTATTTGTCGTCTGCTTTAATATAATGATTTCAATTTTTAACCAGGTAACCTGGTTTTCCCAGTTCAAAGGGACCCGGCATATGCCATGGCCAGCTAATTTTAACGAAACACGTGTTTAGAATTACACTGAGGTGGTGTATTTTAACTCACGCGCTGTGACGTTAATTGATGTAAACATGATCTGCATTGCGAAAGTGTTATTTTTGGAATAAATCATTTACAATTGATATTGGCCTCTGCCTACAATATTGCGGCCGATGGCAAACGTCGTATTAGGAGATAAAGTTGTCGAACGATATGCATATTTTAGATTATGCATATTAATATTTTATATTATGCATATTTCATGCGCAAAACGCGTACAATTTTTCGGATTACCGTTTTCGGATACTGTATTTTTTTCGTCGATTATGATTTATTTTCGAAGTTCATAATAGCAAAAAAAAATGACGAATACACATGCGGTGATACGGAAGGTGTGTTTTATAATATTTCGAGTTGTATTCACTAAAAATTGCAATTGGAAAAACTATAAAAAATAGTATAATTAGTAAGGGCTCTGGGTGGGTTGGGGCCTCTGCCCTTAATTGACCAGTCGCCAACTCCGCCCACATTTTGTCGATCAGCCAATCAGATATCGATTTTTCACATACCCCTCAGCAACGCTTATCTGGCCGCCATTTTGTCCGACAAACAAAGCGTGTTGTACATATGGAATGGACGTAATTTTTAAGAGTTTACACATATTTTATATCAAAGGCATGATCATTACTGTTCGATCATTATTCAAAATTGTAGGTGCTATACATACTTTATAAAAGATTATTTTTTTATCTTTATTTCTTGAACGAGTAATGAGAAAACAAACACAATAAATAGTTTAACCACACCAGGTGTGTGTTCTATAAAACGTGTTATACCGTTTGATGCACAATATTATTAAGCAGTTTGGGCAACATAATAATTGCCACACGTGCGTATTAATCTCAGTGTAATTGTCGATGATTAATAAATAACAGTATGTTGCGTGGATCTCAGAATGAAGGAACATTAAGGCATTGTTAGGTACTGTACACAAGAAAAGAAAACTATTTAATTACTTAAATGATTTCCAATTATATATATTTATTTTCTGTGGATCATAAACAAGGGAAATCATTATAAATTGTTAACTTAAATATTGTTTTAACTAATGTAAAAACAACACAAAGGTGATTTCAACGCGGCTTAGCCAGCTTAAAGCGACTTCAAGTGTAAAATGTACGGCTTATAATACAACAACAACATTTCTAATACAACATATATTGATACGGGGAGAAATGTGAAAATTGCAATTAACATATAAGGGCCATCTTGTTATAAATAAGCAAATGCATAATATGCTAAATGTATTCAATTCGAATGTTCGTGAACAGCACCGTAATACCAACATTTTATTTTTTGATAGTGAAATGTAACAGGTTCGCATTAAACATAAATGAAATAAAATGCATATTAGACTATCTGTTAATGAAACCACGAAATTAGGCCTGTATTAAATTATGGTTACAATCAAAATTTAATTTATATCCAAATAAAAAAAAATCGGTGTCTTTTTAAAAATAACACAATAAAACAAAGATCTAAACATTTTTAATAAACAAAAAACCCATCATGATATGGATATGTCATTTGCATTCAATAAAAATATTTTCAAAATTATATATGAATAGCCACCGGGTTCACTGTCAGACGGTTGAATACAAGTTCAAAATCAATATGAAATAAATGCTCATTTTTACAACGGATTTTTCATCACCTCCCTATATAATATGTATAAGAAACGTTTCTGATAGTCAGTCTGCCGTTAACTCATTTATTTTGATTACGCCATTTCTCTCTTAAGTTTTTATGATTGCATTACCGTTTTACAAAGCAGTTTAGTTTAGTGTGCGGCTTTGATAATTTATTATATAGAAAAGAGCATAATACATCATTACAAATATAGAATTTCCCTCACGTAATCCGCTATAATTGCGATCTGCTTGTCAGTTTTCTAATCACTAGACCACGTGACTATGTGGGCGGAGCGATCGATAATTTGGCGACTGGTCAATTCTTATGTGTATGTAACTGTAGCTGAGATCTGGTTTGTTAAGTCACACCCACAACATTGATTGTATTCTTTATTGTAACCCTTCTCAAAATAAAATGCACTTTTTAACAAAATACGCTTTATTAAGTGTATTTTTTCTGCATTTTTACCAAAAAGTGTATTTTTCTGCACTTTTTACATAATTAAGTGAACTAAAGTGCATTTTTTCTGTATTTTCATTATCTTTAAGTGTATTTTACTGTACTTTTAGTGTATCTTCTGTAGACAAAGTGCATCTTTTTATGCAATAAGTGCTTTTTTTTTAATGAAGTGCATTTTTGTGCAATAAGTGTATCTTCTGATTTGCAAAAAAATATTCTTTCTGTACAAGTGTAGTTTTAGTGCATCTTCATAAAAAAGAGCAACACTATAGCAACTAACTGAAGTTAAAGGACAGAGATATAGTGTTTAATAGGAGGATTGTACTGAATTCTTTTTTATCTTCACATAATGTTTATGGTCTTATTGTTGCAATTTGTCTGCTCATAAAATATGTGAATCAGTAGAGCAGCTTTTAAAGGGAAAAGTACAACTAAATCAGGCTGTGGGTAACTAATTAAAAATAATGAAAGTGTCAAAAATATTATGTGGGCGTGCCAGAATCAATTATATCTCCACAACATAAAAAATAAGTATTTGAACTTTCTTACACTGATATTTAACCCCAATTCAATTAATGTCTACCACATTGACTATTAACATACATTTTAAAAGACAATTTAAATAATTTTTATAATATTATTATTATTTGCTAACACCAATAAGTATGTTATATTGAAATATTAACAATTAAATATAATGTGCTAAGTGTGCTGTGTATTATTCAATATTATTATTATTCAATAAATATCAGATAAGATCAGGATCAGATAAGAGATCCATTAGCATCATAAACACTAATCCCTATCAGTGCTCCATCTAGCCCAAACAAAGGGGTGTTTATAGACTGTTGATTGGTTATGGCACCATCTATTTTAAAACAAACCACTTTTGATTGGTTGGAGCTCAGCAAGTTATTTGGAGCACAGAAAGTTGTTTTTTGTAAACTATGTGTATATCAACAATAAGTTTGTTGCAAAGAAAATTCAAAGTGGGTGGTTAAAGTGATATGGTCTCATAGTTCAACAACTGCCGTTTTTTTGGAATACTGAAGAACAGCTGTAAAAGGGTTTGTATTTTCATTTCTGCATCTCTTTTTAATTTAATTAATTATGATCATTATCATATTTATGTATTGTCACTGGGAAATGTATATGGATAAGTAAATGTAATGCAATTTTAAGGAAAAAAACACTATTTGAATTATTATGGCTGTATTTTATGGTTATTGTCATCTTAAAATTTATTTATACCTATGTCTTTTCATTAATTCTTTCCCCCATATTTTATAAGAACTTTTATATTTGAAGGTTAAACCCCAAGGTGAAATTTACATTGATCGGAAGATCCATTGGACAGAATGTGCATCATCGCCTGCCAAAAAAGGGAGCAAAAGGGGGACTACCTGATGTATGGACATTTATACCAGTTTTACCCTGCACGAGCAGGCCAACTTGAGGGGAACAGGAGTGGGAAACCGCACCCTGTAGCTTGTCCTTGACCAAGAAAAGATGGATTTGTTGAGAGGTAAAACTATATAATAAAGGTTATTGCATTTTAAAGACATCACACTTCCGACCAGTTCACACAGCCAAAGGAGACAACATATATTAGTACATTTATAAACAGTATTTTCTACCAAACGTTATTTCTTTAAATTATTTATGAAAAGTGTTAAGTCACATATGATCACGAGATTAAAATTGCAAAAATAAACAAACAAAAACAACAAGCCAACAAACTTGTTTTGATTTAAATTTATGATATTTATAGCAACTGTTGAACAAGATTACCATAACAGCAATATTTAACACTTACATTATAAAATATCTTTCAGGACCTTATCTCAAATGAGATCAAGCACGAGATGCGCCTCACAGACCATGACAGTAGTAGCCTGTTTGAATCCTCTCGTATGTAGATATGTAACCTTTGTTTTTGTTTTTTAAGGTTTAACATTCTAATAAAGTGTGTACTTATCTATTGAATTGTACTTTTTGTTTTTTCTGTATCAGTGCCTTCCCCAGGCCATTTAAGCGCCCCTTGCCGGGGCGCTTGAATTTCGAAATCAGAGTCCCCGGGGCGCTTGAAATGTTCCGATCAGTGTATTCTTCAGTAAAAGAAAGTGGAGATTGTCCAAAAAAATCAAGGTTTCCCTATCAGTGTATCAATATTCCCTGTTTTAAAAGAGCACTCGGTACCTACTTTCACAAGTAATCGCTATAAACACCACATGGGGTAATGGATAATCCACTGATAAGAGAATAGCATGACGCGCGTATCGATTATTCTAACATTACACGGTCATTTAAATGCTGACAAGGATGTATCTGGTAACTTTCCAGTCGTCAAACTGTGAAGTTCATCGTCCAATCGGTTACGCGAATGCTTATGGGGGCGGGGTTAACTATCGACCATTATTTTTGATTGACATCGGGCATGAAATAAGAGTTTATCGCAGCTTGATTAGCAAATAGTTGTACCATTTGAGTAATATAAAACCGGTAATTAGTACAGTGCACAACATTAAAGACGGTTTCGGGCATCATCATCACACCTTTTTACTGTAAACAAGTGTTACCTATGACTCATAATTAATACGAGAAATTAATTGCAAGTGGTAAACAATTAATTATTATAGCGGTTACAATTATGTGACAACAATTTATTTAATTCCAGAACATGTATATTTCAACATGTCCATTTATAGAACTGATTCACCTCGTTTTTTTTACATTTATTCGACACGTAATGCGCTTTAACAAATTTTCGTTGAATTAATTACGCACACTTGTAAATGTTTCGTCCGATAATCGATAGTTAGAAGACTGATGATGGCAACCGGCCGTGATCCTCGTGGACAACGTGAATTTCATGCATAATTCCGTCAAAACATTTATTCGACTCGTAAAGTGTGTAAACAAATTATCGTTGAATTTATTACGCAACGGTTAATATTTGTTGAAATCTCAAATGGGAATAATTAAATTTGTAATCCGAAACCCATTACCGTAAGTCGATGTTAACGCGTTTTTAATCCGAAACACACTTCCGAATGTAAATGTTACCGCAACGTTAAATATTTTTGCTTCAAATAAGCAGTGCAAATTTATTTTGTGTCGAATCTTTTTCTCAATTAAAAAGAGCGCGAAAATTATGCAGCATGTACAACGTCGCGTCTATTGCATACAAATGACGTGTATTGAGCGTTTTAACAAGCACACAACAGGTCAGGGGATTGACGCATATTCAGAGGCAATATTTCATCAAATCTATAAATAGTCACTTAAAAAATGGCAAGGTTTGTGTTAAAGAAATAACTGAAAGCTTTTATCGTAAATATTTACCAGAAAGAGATTGATAAAAACGGAATAAACGGGATTATCGGGTAATAAATAGAAACTTGAAAAATAGTAAGTATACAGTAATAGAGTCGGGTTGAAACGGATGTATTGGGGAATCGTTCGAGTCGGGATTTTACTATTTGTGCGGAAAAGTTTTAAAACAATTAAACAATAAAAAAAAATATTTTTAAATGACTGGGGGATTTTTTTGAAGAGTCATAGTGCACCAAATGACGTCTTTTGACGCTGTTTTTCTTTGAGTTATAACGCACCACAGAACGTGAATTGACACGTTAAATTAAAAAAAAATAAACGTCGGGAGTGGACACCCATCCCGAACCCACCCCCGGGGCGCCTGAACAAATTCCTGGGGAAGGCACTGCTGTATGTGTTTACACAAACCTTTCATTTAAAGAATGAATGCTGGCTTCAAAATGCTGGGATTGTTTAAAAATTTGGTAAATTTTTAAGCAAGCATACTAATTTGAAGTGATGAAAAGTACACTTGAGCGAATAATGCGCTTAAAAAATTCACTTCCAACACTTCATAAAGTGTATCATTTGTATGACTGAAAATGCACTCAAGTGTATTAATGCGCTTAAAAATTCACTTTTAATACTGTAAGGTGTATTATTTGTATGACTGGGAATGCACTCAAGTGTATTAATGCGCTTAAAAAAATTCACTTTCAATTTTGTAAGGTGTATTATTTGTATCAGTGGAAATGCACTCAAGTGTATTAATGCGCTTACAAAAATTCACTTTGAAAACTCAATGAAGTGTTTTATTTGTATGTCTGGAAATGCACTCAAGTGTATTAATGCGCTTAAAAAATTCACTTTGAATGCATCATGAAGTGTATTATTTGTATGAGTGTATTAATGCGCATTAAAAAATTTACTTTGACCATGAAGTGTATTATTTGTATGTCTTAAAATACACTCAAGAGTATAAATGCGCTTAAAAATAAACTTAAGCGCACTTATTATCATAATAAACGCACTTTAGTGTATTATTTCGTGGAAAAAATACACTTATATGTATAAACACACAAGTAAAAAGTGTGTTTTTTTTAACATAATAAAATGCACTTGTTAAGCAAAAAATACGGTGCCAATAACATGCGCATTTAATGCGCATTAAATGTGCATTAAATGCGCATTAAATGCGCATTTAGTGCACTTTTTCGAGAAGGGAAAGCCATGATAATATTTTATAAGAGAATGACACACTGATATTATGCTTGGTTTTAAGTATATATATATATATATATATATATATATATATATATATATATATATATATATATATATATATTATAACTTAAATTCAATAGATATACATTTAATAAAACAAAGATAAAATGAGATTCATTGTTTTTTCCTTCTTTTTGCCTTCAGTACCGTTTTGCGGAAAAGTCCGCATTTGTTTTGGCTATTATTTTTTTTAAGGAAAAAAATTATGGCTATTATTTTCTGAAGGCCAGAGTGAGCACTGATATATGCATATGAGGATGATGCACGCCAAATGGCATTGTACACCATCTGTTAAAAACAGACTTATGGCCCTTTGTATCTTGAAAAAATGCTTTTTACAATAGGCACTTTTGTGTCTGGAGCCATATCTTGAAAGTGCTTTGGCGGATTTCATTTTAACTTGGTATGAGTATATATATGCATAAGAGGATGATGCACGCCAAATGGCATTGTACACCATCTGTTAAAAACAGACTTATGGCCCTTTGTATCTTGAAAAAATGCTTTTTACTATAGGCATTTTTGTGTCCGGAGCCATATCTTGGAAGCGCTTTGGCGGATTTCTTTGAAACTTGGTATGAATATATTCCTGCAAATTGTGAAGGCTTAAGAACCTTCCTTTGTCTCAGTTTTGTGTTATTGTCCTCCGTCCGTCCATCTATCATTATGTTCATCCGTCCAATTTGCACCCATCCTCAAACAAAGCATATGTTGCGGGGGATACCTTGGGCCTTTCAGGCCCTCTTGGTTTTTTTTCGAAAAGTATTGAAGTTTCGTTCTTGAAACAAATTTTACCACGGAAATTTTACTTGTCTGCGGACAAGCCAGTTTTCAAAAACTGCTTGCCCGGAAGGGTAAATTGACGACTCGGACAACTCGGACAGCATATTTCAGAACCCCTGGATATGATGCGGCATTTGTCTATACTGAATATAAAAAATCAATCATTTTTACCCGGAAGTTGGCGCTGTAATAAATTTGCTAGTCTGTGTGTTCTTTTACCGCGCTTGATTAGGAATTTTTGAAAACGTGCCATGGAAATTTTCTTTCACCATTAAAAATAATAGTTCACGGATTCAAACCATAATTCCTGATTAATATGTTGCTACAGTGGATTCCTGTCAGTAAGACCAGTGTGACACAATGCCTGAGAGACGATTGTCGTTATGGCGGAATTGTCCGAGGAGTCCCGATTGAACAATATCTAGAGCAATTTTCAATTTGCAATGCATTATGGGAAACAGGAAGGACCAATATCTTTAAGGAGAAATATAATACTGGCAAAAGCCCGCGAAGCGGCCGTTGACCGTTCATACATATGGAAATTTAGCCTTAAATTACATAAGAATACCACATATGGATGGGTCTCAAAAAAAATTGCTACGCGACATATATTTTCGCGATGCTATTTATGAAATTGAACAAATCAAAAACACTTTGACATATGCTAAATCACATGTAAATACATACCTCAGGAAAAGTTATATCAATGACATCATAATTGTGTAGCGAATCGCACTTAATATTCTCGCAGTATTTGTTTTTCTTCGCAACCGTTCCAGAATTAAGTCATTACTTATCTCCCCTGAATGCTCGTCTTGTTTCTGCCTCCGTTTGTTAAACTGGTTTACTACCTAGTTGTGATACCTTGTTCCAAGCATAACGTCAATAAACCAAACCCGTCTAAAATGGATTGCCTAAATCCCGATGCAATAAATCGAATATGATTAGTTGCGAATTTATTTGATCCGATTTATTCTATATCTCAATGTTAATATGATTATAGGTGCTACCTAATTTACGGGCAAAAGCTTTTTAAGTTTTTTTGATAACTATGTATTTTTAATAAATATATTGACATGATTGTGTTCAAAATATTATAATTGTTGCAATAATTAAGTAATGCATCCAAAAAAAATCAATCTTAAAACAAGTTACATGTTCCAAGCTTAAACTTAGCATCTTATATTTTTTTGTTTTCTAGCCACAGGAATTTATAGCTGGTTCGGTGTCTGTGGTATAGTGGATGGGGTGTCTGCTAACTGGCTTAGTCACTGGGAGGTCTCTGTATTGATCTCTTAAGTGGGAGCATTCTTTAGATAACCCTAAAGACATACTATGGCGTACAATTTGGGTTGAAAGTCAAGAAGACCTACAAGTTAAAAAGAGAAATGTACGTCAAAGTACAATAATTGTACGTCGACATAAATATAAAATACACTTCGAAGTATATATTTGTACGTCAAAGTACAATTTGTACTTCGACATACATGTTTGTACTTCGACTAATAAAAATATCAGAATGGCAAAAAAACAACACATAGAAGTTTCAAGTATTTAATGCATTGAAATAGATTATATACAAATTTGAAGAAGATTCAATTGTTACCTTTTTAAATTTAAAATTATTCAGCATATTGTGAGTATTTATTGATCATGCGGGGCGGAGTACCACGACCGTCCAGTGCATTACTGTGTAGGAAATTCCCAACGGTAACCAAACAGTTACCAAGCATAAACGGGATAAATAATGTATTATAACCTCTCCGTTGGTCGTATTTTGTGATAACCATAACTTGCATAAGTCAGAGGTTAATTCCGCCACGCCAGGTCAATAAATACGCACAATATCTATGAGTAAGCGGTCAATAGTCGCATTATTTGGTATAAATTATAATAATAATAATGTTTAATAAATACGCACAATATCTATGAGTAAGCGGTCGATAGTCGCATAATTTGGTATAAATAATAATAATACTTATGTTCAATGTCAAATATCTCTAAAAGCAACAGATGTAAGGTGTCTTCTGATTGGCTAACACTCAAGGGTCGGTGAAAACTGTACGTTGAAGTACATTTCTCGTTATACCTAGTAGGTCTTGTAGACTTTCGACGTCATGGTACGTCATATAGACACTTAAGTACTGGTCCTACCCAGGAACCAGTTTGTTTCATCAAATGTCTCAATTCAACTTGACAGCTTGCTAAAGCCGTTGCATTTAGCATACAGTACATGTGATGTGTCAAATCAATTTTGATTGACAAATTTGACAGGATTTTTTTTAATCCAATAAGTTTTAGACTGCCAAATAACACACACTACGTATTGAAAGCCATACCTGGAGCTTTCGTCTGTATACCACTGACTTCATCAGAATGATTTCTACTGTTGGGAAATGTTAACACACTTAATTGTCTTCTTATTTATTATCAATTTATAATTATGTGTAACAGCATAACAACATACTTGTTTCGCAATTAAAATATTTAATAAATACAGGTATCTTGCAGGTTTCTAATTTTCTTTCGCAAACTATTGTTGAATAGTTTAAATTGTGTCGCCACTAAAAAACTAGCCATTTTGTAGCAATTCTAAAATCACAGTCTAAACTGCATACACTTAGCTCTACAGTTACAATTTAAATGCAAATATTAGAATGCATCATGTTATATCATCCATATTTTTTTATTTAAACATTCAAATAACACATAATACAGTACATATATAAAAAGATATGTGGTATTGTGTGGATATACAAAACACTTCACATCATTTATTTGCACATAAAATAATAGTTACAAAATAAGTAAAACTCATCAACCTACATTTCAAGAATATTTACGTATATAAAATTACAAAGTGGTGTTATTGTATTACCGGTACCTTTTACAAAATTAACATTGCTGGTTTTTCACTAGCCATAAAACATTTATCATGGATTAGCAAGTAACAACCAATTTATTAATTACACAATGGAACGAAAATCATATTAATTGCATTATGCATTTACTAAACAAGCTATTTGCTACTGTTTAGAATTACACTATCTTACTAAAAAAGATCACTGGTACTTAGTGCTTTTACATACTTGTGGTAAGTTTTGTATTACTAGTTTGACAATAATCGGCAGACACTTGTCGAAATACAGACAAAATTTGCATGGAAACTTATCATATTTTTTCAGCATAATTGCCTTCAAATTGTTAATTTAACAACCCTTTGACATTGTTTGCACATCTGATCTTATTATACCATAGCTGATTTTTGTTTATAGATAGACATATATAGACTTTTCAAAGTTCTATAAAAGTTCACACATGTTCCATCCAAGTAAACAAGTTCCATCCAAGTAAACAAACAGAACCAATAAAGATCACCACAGATAATAACTGTTTGTATAGCTTGGAAATTTTGATAGTTCGGGAATCCCTCCTTTGTTGATTTCTGTAAACCAAAACTGTCAGTTTTGCTGGATATAATGGCTTGTATAATGCCCAGCTCTTGCCTTGGCAGAACAGCTTCTAAAAACGGAAAACCAACAAATATCTTAAAATTTGATCAATAATGCAGACAATTTATAAATGTCTTGTTTTTTGTTGATTTCGAATCTGGAAGATTTTTTACGTAAGATTGTGGTACGAAAATTCCAACGGTATCGGATTTTGTGGTTTTAGGCCTAAACTATTTATAGTGATATGTATGTAACCTTTTGGGATATCGGTAAAGTGCGAGCAGACGAGGAGAAAATACTTTAAAAATTAAAGCTTAAAGACTAAAAAGTTAGATCTGAATATCTTAAAAATTTGTGAATAAATGTGTTTCTGGTGGGTAACAACGACAACTTACCAGAATATTGCTCATGATCAAACGTAAAACTTCTTTCTGAGAGCGAATGGAAAATGCGTCACAAATTCTGATACATAAACAGTAGGGTGTCGTTATTGAAACACCGCGAGAATACTTGTAGAGATGCCAACTATAGTGTTTAAAACAAATAATTTTTTAACAAGCGTTTGTGATTTGTCAGGATAATAATAACAATAAGATATCGAAAAGATCAAAGCAAATAAATTCGACAGAAATCGGAGATTCGGCAATATATTAAAGACGGGTTATGTTCCCTTAAATTGTGTTCGGTGAAGACTGTTACTATATGTAGTGAACCAGTCTTCGGCTTATACCCACTGAAGAAGAACATTCAGGGGAGATAATTGAGTAATGACCTAATTCTGGAACTGTTGCGAAGAAAAACAAATAATGCGAGAATGTTTAGTGCGATTCGCTACACAATTATGATGTCATTGATATAACTTTTTCTGAGGTATATATTAACATGTGATTTAGCGTATGTCAAAGTGTTTTTGATTTGTTCAAGTTCATAAATATCATCGCGAAAATATATGTCGCGTGGCAAATTTTTTTTAGACGTATCCATATGTGGTATTCTTATGTAATTTTATGTCTAAATTCCCATATGTATGAACGGTCAACGCCCGCTTCGCGGGCTTTTGCCCGTATTATTATCGTCACAAATCAATAAATAAAACTTTTTACAAATTGATTCGCTGCATTCATGAACATCGGCGTTGATTACGAGCTCTCAAATTTTGAGGGGAGGTAACCACTGCGCATACAGCGTCCGGTGCGTACCGGTATTCCCTAAATCCGGTCGCGAGCGGAGCATTTTATTGTTCGTCTGCAGCAGATATAAAGAGAAGAACGATACTGTTGAGAGCTCCTGGTCTTGGTATATTTTATTGTAACAAATTTGGTTTATTTACGATTCCAAATTCAAAACTAAAAAAAACAACCGATTTTAATATTATTTTTATAATTTTTATCATTATTTAAATAATATATCTTCTAAAAACGTTAAATTTCCTTATATGAACCAGTATTTTTGTGTTATTCAAAATGGTAAAACAATTCATTGTAGATCAATTTATGGTATATTGATTTAAACAGTTAATTTCATTTTCATTTTCATTTTATTTAATACTTAATCATTCAGCATAAAGATTTCTCCCATTTCTTGTACCATTAACAGATGAGCCTTGACTGTGGGATTTCCAACTTTTTATTGATTTAAAGCTTCATTATTTCTAAGTAAGCTTACATTTTGCATACAATACTTATTCCAATGCCTTATACCAATGACAAATTAGCATTACTTTGATACTTCCAATATTTAATTGAATAAGGCTTTATTTTTGGCTCAGAAAGTAATTCATTTCATATCATAAACATGTCTTTTACAAGTCTAACTGACCATAATTACTGCATTGAGCATGCAAATATTGAAAATATCTCGAGTTCAACATCAGAAGCAAAAGCAAACTCCAGAAAACGTACTTACGCCGAAGTAACCTTTAGCAATTTAAATAATGCTAATAACAATAATACACACAATAATATTGGTCTTTCACATGACCATTACTATACACAAAATAATTATATTTGTGTTTCACACGATCATTCCTATTATAATCCGATAGATCAAACTCCGGTTCACTTCAACACTACTTCCATACAAGAAGACCATTATTTAAACGTCACAAGTACTGAACTTAAAAACTGCATGCAACCATACAGTACAAATATCTTGAGATCAAAAGAAACGGGTTCAAATACAAAAAATCTCAAAAAACCTACTTATGCTAAAGCAAACGTGACTGGGAAAAACAAGCATTTGAACCAAACACCCCCACATATGAAAATAAATAAATCAACAGTTGCCAATAAAGCAATATCTTTAAATAATAATCTCACTCAAAGAAGGCCAAACAACAGAGATATTAGTGCCACATGTAATGTTTCAAGCAAAAATATAAACCCCACTCATTCTCCGGTTCAACTGTACAATTTAGATTCCTTGCAAATGCCAGCAAATTCATTGTTTATAGAAGGTAAGGTTTTCAACAACTTAAATGTGCCGGGTGATGGAAATCGTTTCTTTAGCTGTATCAGTTTAGCATTTAATGGTAATACATCAATGAGCACTTATTATAGAAACATGATTTGCACACATGTACTTGAAAACTGGATTTCATGGCAGCAGTCAGCCATTTGTGGGCATGAATTAGTAAATCAATCAATGGAAGAATACCGCTTAAAAATGATTACAAGATGTGGTTGGGCAACGATAAGTGAAATTAAGGCAGCATGTGATATATTACCAATAAACATAGAAATATGGTTAAAAGGCAGCATATGTAATTCTGAAACACGACAAACATCAGTTGTATACACAAGACATTCACACTCTTCACACCATAACTCTGATCTTAATGTGACTCTTCTGCTGTGGAACAGTCACTTTACACTACTTTCAGAGAGGAAGAACACTTCAAACACATGCAACAACAAACAGTTGAATGAAAATACTATTTTCTCACATAATAAACCCCCACACACAAACACACAAACAAATCCTCCATCAACAATTACAATAGTGCACAAAAATACAAAACAACCGAACAAAGCAATTAAAAAATCCAACAAAAGTGCTTTAGCGTCAAAAGGTGTTACAAAGCAGTCAACCACTAAGGTAAACCAAAAATTAAAGAGCCCACAAAAAAACACAAATTCTACAAAAGTATTTAAACAAGCGCATGAACAAATTTGCACAGATTTTCTTAATCCTTATGAATTGGACACATTTCAGAATTGTAGGAAATTGGGTATAAAATTTGTTCATCCTATTCAAAATGAAGATAAACTACAAAGAACAAGACGGATTAAAAAAAATGCCTATGCCTTGTCTGCAGCAGTAAAAAACCTGTCATTAAATTTTAATGAAATACCACCTGCACCACCAATGTCTCTTAGTGTGCAGCATAATATTACAATGGATACCATACGCGCATTTGAGGTATGCCTTGTCTGCAGCAGTAAAAAACCTGTCATTAAATTTTAATGAAATACCACCTGCACCACCAATGTCTCTTAGTGTGCAGCATAATATTACAATGGATACCATACGCGCATTTGAGGTAAAGCAAATGTCTTACATGTTTAAGAATTGTACCACATGTAACGAATGTAGAATTGAAATGAAAATGTACAGAAATACAGTTTTGTCATCGTTGTCACATTGACAAATCGGACATTAAAATGTTCTCTAAACAAAACAATATGGACCCTGGAAATGTCCCTGCAGAACTTTCCCATTTATCTTTAGTCGAACAGCAACTAATAAGCAGAATATCACCACTCATGTATATTCATATGCTTAAGCATGGTGGAATTGCTGCAAATGGCCATTGTGTTACATTTCCACAAATTATAAATGAACCATGTCAAATTTTACCGAAACTTCCAACAGATTTTCAAATAATTTGTGTCCGTAAAACTGGAAATAATGCAATAAACAAAGACTTTAAAGTTAGGCGTTTTGCAGTTCAATCAGCACTGAATTGTCTTAAATCCAACAATGTGGCCTACTCAGATATAACTTTTAGTCAAGATACACTTAATCTTCTTCCTGAAAATGGGGAAATAAATCTTGAAACAATCAAAAGTAATTTTGAAAGCACAACTGATAAAGACCAAGGGCCAGCTAAAGAAAAAGTATCACCTGATGAAATAAATGGCGATACTGATTCAGCTGTTCAACTACCAGACGAATCAGTTAATATTAGAAATAACATTGAATCCATTTTACAAGAAATTACAGATCCTAAAAGTAAAGAAAAATGTTCGAGAAAAAAACAGTAACTATTCCATGGCCAACAAGAGACAATAGTCCAGTTTCAGAGTTTACAACTCAATATTTTTTTTACTCTTGCATTTCCATGTTTGTTTCCCAATTGTGTTGGTGACTTTCACATAAATCGGCCAAGAACTTGCTTTTCAATGAGTGAATGGGCAGAACATTTGATATGGTACACAGACGGTCGTTTTGCACAACACAAGTACTTTAAGTTCATAGTTCATAACATTATTTCACGTAAAAGAGCTTTAGAACAGAGCACATACATCATGAAACAACAGATCGGTGATGAGCACATGTCCATCGATGACCTTAAGCAAAGAATTCAAAATGGTGATATTTCTATTGCACAAAAAATCTTGTACTTTGGTGCTTCTCTTCGAGGAACTTCACAATACTGGTCCAGAAGAGCACAAGAGTTAAGAGCACTTATTCAGTACCAAATTAATGCTGGAAAAGGCCTCCCTTCATTTTTCAGCACTGCTAGCTGTGCTGAATTTTACTTTGCACCACTAAGGAGACTTTTAACTCAATACAATCTACAAACAACTGGTGAAATTGTTGATCTTAACGACAAAAACATTCTATTTTCTATTCTTCAAAATAACAGTCACATTGTCTCACATTACTTTAATCTTCGGACACAAGAATACTTTGAAACTGTAATGAAAACTGCATTTAAGGTTGATACTTTCTGGTACAGGTATGAGTTTGCCAAATCCAGAGGCATGATTCACTTTCATGGACTATGTTGGAGATCTGACAGAGAACCACACAATCTTCTTCATGAGGCTTTGAAAAACGGTCTGGATGAAGATTTCTGTGCCAGTAAGCTCTCTGAGTGGGCACAGCAAAATTTTGCAATGACCGCAATGCATCCTGCCGGTTCTGATGCCTCTGGTTATCCAAACAAGGATCTGTGGCCTCCTCCCGAGGAAAATGCACCCGCACCACCTGAATCTAAAAATCCCCCTTTTAAATTGTTCATGGACATAAGTCAGAGTTAATATTCTATACTAGAAGACCATTTACTTCTTACAAATAAAATTAACTTGCACCGTTGTTCATCGTACTGCCTCGTTTCAAAAAAAGGGATCTTGTATCTTCAATGCAATTGAGTAATTAAATAGTAATTAAATTGAATGCGTTTTAATTCCCTTTTATTATTGTTTAATTTGAGTTACAATGCTATGACGTTAAATTTTATTTACACTTAAATGTATTATGAATATTGCTGGGCCAAGTGTGAGGTTGAGCGCTCTATAACCAGGTTTAAACCCCCAATGCTTTGCATTGACCGTTCCAAGGCGGTGACCCCAGCTTTATTCATATTTTGTGTTTATGTTGGTTTGTATTGTGCTGTATTGTGCTGTTTTGTACTGTTTGGGCAATCGGTCACTTGCCTTAAATAAAGGACCAACTAATTGTTTTTAATAAAAATTCAATACTGCTCCAGCAGCTGGAGTTTCACTTCTTTATAATGAAACACAAAGTCTGTAGAATGGAGTTTGGGTCAGAAAACATGCAAGGTAAAGCTATTCGTGATAGTACCGCAATTGTAAAGGATAAATATGGCTCTCTTAGGCTTGAAATTAGAGAGACCACCCATTTCTGGTTCAGCATTCCCAGTACCATACTCAAGCATGGCGGGCAAATTGTGATATATCCTTAATCCTTTCAAAAAGTTCACCAGATAATCCATCAATAAGTGATATAATTGCAACTGAGAAGTATGTTTCTGGTTATGCATGCAATGGAAATCAGCCAACTGGAGAAGTGGTTGATCTTTTTAATGCAATGGTAAATGCCACTGATGAAACTTCTAGCACTGATGGCAAATCCCTCTGCACCAAGTTGCTAATGAACACAATAAAAAGAGACATTTCAAGTATGGAAGCAGCATATGAACTGACAGGTTTACCTTTGTTTCACAGCAGTCACCAGTTTCAGTCAGTAAGCATGTCTGGGTCCAGGGTACTTGAAAAAACTGGCAACACTTGCACAAAAAGTACACCTCTGGATAAATATTTGTCACGGCCTGAGAAAAAAAATGCTCATGGTATCAATTTATATGCAACAAAGGCAAAGTTCCTGTGATAGCTGGTAACAGTACAAAAGCAGTATGGCCATTCAGTGAAGAATACTCAAGGACCATACTGCTTTTGCATTGGCCAGACTGGAGGAAATTAGATGATATAAGAGGAACAAACACTTGGACTGAAGTCATGAACACCTTTGTAGAGTCGGAAGCATGTCCAAACTTTATCAAAGCTGCTATTGAAAGAGCCAAACGAAATCAATCTGATGACTTTGTTCATGAACAACAATGTGAGCCAGAAAAAATCATTGTAGAACAACCAGAATGGGTGGAGACTTTGAGACCAAATAATGAATTTATGTCAAATGATGATGAATATACTTTTGATGATGGTAGTCCAAACCATGATTGGGGACAATGTGCATACAACTATCCAGATGGTTTAGGCATAAACTTTTTGGAGTCTTTAAAAAATGAAAACCAGCCTAACAACCACATTGAATATGAAAATGTAGATTTATCTAATATGAACTGAAAACAGAAATTTGCATTTAGTATTATTATGACAACACTTCAAAACTGTAAAAACGACTTACCATATACACCTCTTCGACTAGTGGTCAGTGGAACTGCTGGCTCTGGCAAGTCGTTCCTCATTAAATGTCTTATACAGGCAATAAAACACTTGTTCCATTCTCATGATTCTGTCCAAGTCCTTTGTCCCACAGGTAACAGTGCAAATCTTATTGGTGGACAAACAATACACAGTTTTTTAAAAATACCTACAGGAAAAGTTTCCTGTAAGGATATGTCAACTCCTGATGGATCACGTGGGGAAACATTACAAAGTAATCTAAAGAACGTTAAAGCATTACTTGTTGATGAGAGGTCCCTTATTGGATGTACAACATTGGGATGGATGGAGTTTCATTGCAAGCATGGTATAAACAATGTGACAGCTGACTGGGGTGGGCTTCCTGTTGTTGTATTTTTTGGAGATGATGTACAATTACCACCTGTTCTTGATTCACCTGTTTATCATTTCAATGGCAAAATACCAGCAGCCATGCATGGTGCTTTGGTATGGCAACAGTTTTCAGAAGTTGTTCATTTAGATATCATTGTTCGTCAAAATGAGGAACAGAAACACTTTAAAGACATTTTAATGTCACTTAGAGACTACAAACTTACAAAAGAAAATGCCACATGGCTTCAACAGTTTCAATGGAATGACATCAAACGTCGTTATACTAACAATGTGATGAAAAACATTGAACAAAATGCTCTTTTTGTTTTCCCTACTCATGCTTCTGAATACAAACATAATATGAATCAGCTTGAGACAATCAATTCTGAATTTCCTGTTGCTAAGATACCCTGTATTGATCATGGCCCACATGCTTTGAGTGCCACTGAAGACAAAGTCCATGGTTTAATGAGAGTGCTCTTTTTATGCAGAGGTGCAAAAGTCATGCTAACCTGCAATCTTAATGTTCTCTATGGTTTGTTCAATGGCTCCATTGGGACCATAGTTGACATTATATACTGTAATGGTAACAAACCACCTCTTTGTCAACCAATTGTTGTTATGGTGCATTTCCCAAGGTACACAGGACCACCTTTTATGAAAGACAACCCATGCATTGTCCCTCTTGTACCTGCAGAAAGAAAAGTGGAATGTTATTGTCATGGTTGCAAACGAAAACAATTACCTTTAAGGCTTGCCTGGGGTACAACAATTCACCGATGTCAAGGCATGACAATCGGACATGGTGAAACAAATCGCTACATAGTTATTGATCCAGGTACAAAGTCTTTTGAGTCAAAGAATCCCGGAGCTCTCTTTGTAGCACTTTCAAGGGCAAAAACAGCTGGGGGTCCAAATGAAATATCAGACTTTTTTTGGCATCCAAATGTATTGGTTAATGAAGACAGGTTATGTCACATTGTTGATACACCTCGAACTAAGGCAAGGTCAAATGAAATTAAGCGCTTGTCAAAACTTGCCAACCAAACAGGAAGTAAATTTGCTCAATTGAATATGATTAATGATGATGTTTTCCAAAAACTACTATCAACTTCTTTCAACACCCACTTCCAAGAAATACAAGGTACAGAAGAATGAATGTATTGAATACTTTCAAGTAAGTTTGGTGGGTGGCATGTCAGCTACTAACCAATTTACTGAGAAGTTGATTTAATGCTTGCTAGTGTTCATGTAAAAACTAAGCCACAATATAAATTCTATAATTCAATAAAGTTATGACATTTCTCTAATTTCTTACCCGATATAAACACTGACAATTCCTGCTAATATAATTTCAGGTTAATTTGATGACATTAACCAGGAAGGTAAAATAATGTTTCTTCAAATTATAACAAACACATTGGGGACGAACTCTCCATCATTCTTTCATACACCACAAATGCTGTTTGGTTTCCATTTAATTCTTTGTTGGCATTATTGATTTCCTGCAAATAAATATAACATGCTGGTGAAGTGAAACACAATTTATTTCATAATTACTCAGAATGAAACTTTTTTTCTAATTTGGATGCTCTTGTCCTGTTTGTGTTAACACAAAGGCATTTTTTCTGTATGACAATATTGTATGTATTTAAAACATATTTTATTTGCTATTGTAGATTCAGAAAACGTCATGGATCACATTATTTTTGCCACAGATTCTAGAGGGGCAAAGTAAAAACACTTTTTAATGTCCAACACAACACTTACTCTTTACACTGTACATACAATCATAATTCCGGGAACAAAAATAGAAACATTAACACAAGCTTTTGACAACAAATTAAGAAAAATATTCTCATCATCAACATCAGTTCACCATGTATTTGTCATTGTTGCTGCAGGCATATGCAATTTAACTGAAAAAATTCACCATGCGAATGGTACAGAAATCGTCTACATTTCTGATCTTGCTAAAACATCACACATTTTTGAAGTCATAAATTCTTTTTATAAAACCTACAACAGCAGTACAGTTTCATGCAAATTAGTCCATATTCCACCTGTTTCATTGATTTCCTCATCACAGTTTAATACTTTAATAAAGAACACTGACCAAATCAATGTATACTTATGATCAAATTTCAAAACAACACATTGACTTTGAAAATGACATCAATGAAATAAATTCACTTATAAGCTCACTAAATGAACGCTTTTCAAAACATTCAGTACGTTGGGATAGAGACCTTTTAATTTGCAAAACTAAAAAACGAGGCAAAAATGGCCAGAATAAGCACAAAATAAAGAAATTTTCATACAGTTTGTTTTACGATGGTGTACATCCACAGTCTAGCTTAGCTACTTAATGGTACACATACATGTGTAAATCAGTTGTAAAAGACTTGAATCCTGCTTACGAGTCAGATAGCTCTGAAGAGCATGATACTTGGGATTTTAAGCGCTTGAAATTACAATAAGAACATTAAGAAGTGGAATGAAAGAAGATTAGAAAATATTTGTTGACATAGAAAGATTATCAATTTATTTTATTTCACAAGTAATCATAGAAATAAATATTTTAACCAGTAGAGCAGCCACAAGAGACAAAATTTATTTTCTATATTTATGTATTTGTAAAAATGGATAATCAACTATTTGTATCTAGCGCATGCTTAGAATGTATTAGCTCCGTAAATAATTATGGCAGAATAATCTATGGTTCATTTACTTTTTTTTATTAATATTTGAATGGGAAATGTTTTAATTTCAAACAAGCTATTGCCAAGCAATGATGTCCCCTACATGTATGTGTACCATTAAGTAGCTTATTTTTTTAAATATATTTTTTGCCATAGCAACCAGAATTTTTGACGTAGGAACAAAATTAAATGACGTGCATAATCTCCATATTGCCATCTGTCCATGTTTCAAGTTTCATGAAAAAAATATAAAGAACTTATAAAGAAAGAAGTTATCGCAGGATCCAGAAAAGTCTGACAGACGGACGGACTGACGGACAGAGCGCAAACCATAAGTCCCCACCGGTGAAACCGGTAGGGTAAAATAAACAACAAATAAGCATTAAATACAAAACTTTGTGTCCCAATAATAACAATTAAACCAGTCTGTTTTATTGACAGTAATTTTTTTTTCTCATCCTTAAGAGGACCTTACTTTGTTAATGCTTAACTTAGACATTTAATCTAATTTTTATTGGCATGATTATTTTTTGCCTTATTATGTCTAGAAATGAATATATAACATGCAGTTTGCAACTACTTCACTTGATCAGTAATTGTCTTTTCTTTCAATTTATATCCCAGATCATGATATCTATAATAATTGGATTGATCTACATTTTTTGGCTTAAAAATGCATTTCGTTTATTACACATAAACAACATTTACTTACCCAAATGATATGCAGTAAAACGATGCACGTTTGACATATCCTAAATCCCGTTCTTTTTCTGGATCATACAATACCCTTGTTAATATCACAAACAGTATAAACTTACATACTTTTTAATTTTATCAGCATATTCTTGCGTTGTTGGTTTTTCATTATTTGATATCTTTGGGTTAGTGTTGCTATTGATGTGTGTTTCGTATGATACACAAAATATTATTTAATAATATTTCAATAATTGATTGATTTGCATAACAATACTGTCTGTCTGTCTACATAGGAGAAATATCAAATGTCACATCTCTGGTGGGTGACATGTGAGTCACTAACCGGATCCAATTAAAACATAACAATCAAATAATACTCCAACAACAAAATCTAACTGTACACACATATATTCTTTTCCTATGCATTATCTTTTTTTTAAATGATAACCAAAATACATTAAAAGTATTAATCAAGTATCAAAATTATGCCCATGCGAAATAAATGCTGGTGGGTGACATGTCAGTCACTTACCAAAACAAATAAAACACAAATACTCACCAAGACCAACATGGAAACAGGATGCTCTCAACAGTAAAAAAGTACCAGATGACTAAAACAGAACCAATCAAAGGTAGGTTCAAAACTTATTAAAAAATGTTTTTCAAAAAATTTAATAACAAGTGATTGACTATTGTTCTTTTATAATACTTGAAAACGTCTTACTATTTATTTTTTATTGAACCAAACTTTTGTATTATCCTTAATGTTCTAATTTGTGTGTTTCCAATTTCAGCCTCACCATAGACCAGGGCTCACAACCAGTTTTCATGCGCAGCCTGCAAGATGAGTTGTGAGTACAATTTTTAATGTTATTACAATCACACTGTCATTTTTAAATAGCTTTAAAATAATTAAGCTTTTGCCCGTAAATTAGGTAGCACCTATAATCATATTAGAATATTTATTAATGTTATTGTTTAAAATTAGATATTACGGGCAAAAGCCCGCAAAGCGGGCGTTGACCGTTTATTTGTATCAATTTTCTGAAATACAGGGAGACATTACCTTATAGGCTATCAAGTCAAATAATTCCTGCCGTCATCTATTTTCGCGATGGTAAATCAAAGACCGCTGGAACAACATAGGCACTTCGACAAACGCTACATGACACGTAGATGCATTCCTCAATAAAAATACGACAAGAAATTTATTATTTTGTAGGTAATGGTACTCTATCTCCTTGCATTATATGATTTTCTACGATCAAAATACGTCTGTTTGCCTCCCTGTGTGACACTTCCTGTTTCCCATAATGCATTGCAAATTAGAATTGCTCTATATGTTGTTAACAAAATCTTAAAAAAGATAACCCGTCTAAATTTTCTGCGTACTTCAGGTTTACACTATCGAATAAGATTAGTTTCGAATTAACTTCTTCAATGAACCCAATATTCTATAGTTAATATTATCCCTTTTCATAAATAAACAATTGTTTAAAAGTTTAATTTGTGCACAACATGATCGGCCGCGTTTCTTTCGTCGACAACTATACATGTCTGTGTGACGTCACTGCATTCGTCAATACGCCATTAAGAAGTGAAAATTGAAACTGACATACTCTGGTGGATGTTTAAGTACCTGTTATCGAACAGCACCTATTATCGGACGTTTTGATTTGGTTCTGTATGCACATGCACAAAAGTGTGCATGACGTCACATTGATAAACAAATGGTCGCACATGAAGTCCATGACCTACTTGCCTACTAAGCTTGAAACAAATGCGCCGAAAACAGGTTAAAGGAAAGCATTTATTGTTATATACACCGTTTTGTGTGTTTTTTGCTATTACTTTTTGAATGCATTTATCAAAACATGCATTTACACACCAAAAAGCATATTTCCGTTTGCAATTTTGATTGCAGCAGACGCAGATTTTTTCGCCGAGTCCGGGTCACGTGATAGTTATGTGACTTTGTATATACTGGAGTAGTATTTATGAAGTGTCGGGTAATAGGTCATGTTTACATCGGCCGCCATTTTGTTTTGTCTGCTAGAGGTGACAATAATCAGGGAATCATTGTTATGAATTCTTGAAGGTAGTTTGCTGGAAAACTTTACAGATAAATCATTCAATGATTGAACTGTTAGTCATTTGTTAAAACAAAATGTTTTTGTCATTTTAAGTGTTTCAATTTTAAGGTAATTAAACGTAATTTCTTAGGTGTTCGATAACTGGTTCGTCCACCATACATTGTTGCTCTGTCAAATGCTGGACGTCACACATTCCATGCAGCATTCTGCTGAGCAAAACTGACTGCGTGCTTTGTACTCAACAATGAAGCAATTCTGGACCTATAAAGCTTGACCAAGACTGAAACATTAGCAATTGTGACTCTGTAATGTTCAACGTAAGTGGACTGTAAAGAAACTGCAATTATTGTGAAGAGACTCTGTATGTCTGTAAGCAAAAAGAATATACAGCATAACAAATATCAGGTGTGAAAACAATGTGAAAGAATAGTGAAATTAACAATTTGCAATCAGGCATGTCAAATGAATTGTTGATATTAAAAATGATAGTTCCCAGGCAGCTCTATACGTTTTTTTCTGTATTTCTATTACTAGTATTATTTCATAAAATGTATGCCACAATTAAAAAGCAAACTCTGTTTAGAGACCATTGTGTTGTCTCATTGTGTGATGATGACTTTAAGTAATACATTGTACATTTAACAATATCTACTAAGTTGTTTTTAAGTATCAGATTTCTTGTTTATTATATAAATGAATATATGCAAACTCATTACAGTGTGTCTAATACTATATGTGTTGAGTGCACAGAAACAAGGGCAAGAAGATAAGGGTATAAATGAACATACTGAATGTGTTATTTTGTTTATGAGCTTGAACATACAAAAACTTGACTTTAATCAATATGGATGTACATGCAGTTTAATAATCGGGTTGTTAATTTATAATCATATTCATGTGGAAACTGCCTCATTCACATGCAATACGCAGCTGCTGTCTATATGTTTAATGCCACATTCCACAATGACTGAATATCTTTACTTTCAAAACATGAAAATGAATTAAATGAAATGAAAATAAACGAAATAATGAAATTAAATTCAGGTGAAAAATATTTGATTATATTTTATTTAAATATGGTTTGGTTAATTATTTACTGGTAAAACAATTCTTGTTGATAACAGTAAATTCGTGATAATAAGTATGTTGTTGTTTATTTTTTGTCTCACACATAAAGTGACAGGTACACTCATATATTTAGCGTTAAGCTTATGATGTGGGTCTTTATCATCAATCTAAATTTTTGCTACTAGTATTTTCTCCTTAGCACCAACCTAGTAATGTTCAATCTGTGTATCCCATAAGCGATAGTTTTTACCAACTGTTAATTCCTGAGGATTCAGAAAAATACAATAAGTTTACCACATTTCATGACATAAGCTCTAACAGTGCGGAAGATATGCAAAGAGTATTGTGTCCAAAGCCAAAGGTGATATTTCTGGTCTGTGTAATTTTGCGCAGTGAATGAGGTCTATGCACTTCTTTCAAGATAGATGCAAACACTCCCGCAAGCATTGTTGCATTTTTATGTTTATTAACATTAATTAAGTACAAAAAGTTTTTCATTTACATATGCAGGGGATACATTTACGATGTCGATTATTTAGACATGGGACCAAAATAATGAAGTACCGCACCTTTCTTTTTTTATGCTTAAGTTAAATAAAATCGTTTTAAAAAATAATCTCGCCCTAAAACATAAATGGCATCCCTGCATATGGAAAACATCAATAAAACACAGTTTCGCGAGATTTTTATTTTATTTTTTTAATTCTAACATTGTTTTTAAAAGTAAACAAAAAATGAAATACATGTTTAAGAGTTTGAAAACAGTAAAGGGGTTACTATACATAAAGCATAGCTTCATAAACTTGTTTAAGATTAAAACAAATTATATTTTATTGCTTTGCTAAATTACATATTGTTTTGTAAAGAAATTGAATGTTTTGTTGCATGATAATGTGCATATATTACCCGTGTTATCTTTAACAAACATCAAATAAGCTTTTTGTCCGTAAATTAGCACCTATTATCATATTATTGCATGCAAAATATTCTAATTTTAATAAAATGTTAAAAAAGCCAATTAGTTGTTTATTGAAGTGAAAACAACAACATTATTCAAACTTAAAAGAATCAGTATTTCTTAAATTATATTCATTGCAAAATTGCTGATGTTCGGCAGCAGGCGACAAACTTTGAGATTTAATCAATATGTTTATGTTCTATACCATAAACAATCATACAACACTGTACAGTGGTACAGAGAAAACTCATCGGTGTTATATAAGATATAGTAAACTCCACGTTGGTCCCAATGGCATTATAGTGACCAGCCGGGTAGTCACAAACTGTATATGGAACATAGCCATATGGCCCTCAGTGGGGCTATAATCAGTATTGAGACACCTGAAAGGTTTCATGGAATGGAATGAGTGGGGCTTGATTGAATTTGAAAAACGATTCTTTCTGTACATTTGATGATGGCAACCATACAGTACTTCTGGCAGATATTGTTTATATTTTATCCTAGGCATTTTAATTCCTGATGTTGTTATCCCGGCCAGACAACTAGCTTTTCAAAGCCTTAAACAATCCAGTGCCATTAAAATTAGGGACAGTGTAACAATGTTCAGTTTGGTAATATTAATATATTAAGGCATAACTTTGCCCTTGGAAATGAACTCAATTCAGAATGGCCTCTCAAAATAAGACATACTGTATTGGAAATGTTAAAACTGAGCAGTGGTGTTGTTAAAATTTATATTATTTATCTTTTAAGAAACTTTAAGATACATATCACAGGCATGCCCATGGTTTTGGGTCGGTACTCTTTAGCTGGGAAACAAAAACACTAAATATGGTCGACAGTGCAGGCAACAATTGTAAAAAGATATTTTCCATCCCTGACTGCCATTACTGACATGAAGTAATTTAACTGTAATATGTCTGGAAACAGTGTCAGTCACACTTTTCTAAATGTTGATTTATTCATGCATATGTATATATATGTCATACAAGTATAGATCATACAATACAGTCAATTTACAACATTTAACAATTGGAAAACAATTATCACAGGTTTTGGATCACAATGCATTGATATATCACACTTTGAATATCACAGTCAAAGTTAATCAATTAAATCCAGTTACAAGTAAATAGTCAGTGTATTTGGCAGAGAGCTGAAATAACAAGTAGTTACAAGATGTTTTAATCAAGACATGATATATATACCATAGGATGTCCCATGAAAGGTTTGCAACTTATTTCCAATGGGGTCCTATAGATGGGTGGAAAATGTACAAAAATGGTGGCATTAATACGCATAAAGATATCATTCATTTAAACTTGAGACTATAGTCTTGAGATAAAATAGTAATTAGCATATATTATTAGAGAGCATTAGTTACACAATGTATACTACTATCTTGCCATCACATTTAAATGTACATACAAATACTTTATTGATGACTTATTTGAACAACAGTAATATATATATATATATATATATATATATATATATATATATATATATATATATATATATATATATATATATATATATATACCGGTTATATATATATATATATATAAGTAAAATGTAATAATCCAGATTGTGAATATTATATAATAAAAGTAAAAACACGTGTCTGGGATTTTAAATATATATTGATTTAGCCAACGCGTTTCGCATATCTCATCAGGGCATAATACAATATATTACAACGTCAAAATGTCATGGAGATAACGTCATATCAATTATGACGTCATAACGTCAATAGATATTAAATGAAATTTAATTTGGGTTTAAATACATGTATAAAATGTTGTTCTTTTGCTAACCTAGCTGAAATATTGTTCGAAAATAGCTTATAAAATGGAAATATTTTAAATTTTGGTTCATTATGTGAACATTCATCTAAATGTTTACTTAAAGGCATCTGTCTTGTTGAGGGGTCTCGCATTTGTTGTTCATGGACAGATCGCCTATTTCTAAGTTTGTCGCCAGTTTGGCCTGTATAATATTGTTTGCATCCATTGCATAATAATACATAGATCACATTTTGTATATCACATGACATATTAGTTTTTATTTTGAACATTTTGCCATTAAAATCAAAAGAATTCCCTTCAATAATATAACCACACAGGGCGCATCTAGAGTCATTACATTTGGATACTCTTGGTTCTTGAGATGAAAAGTAAGATTTGGTTAACAGACGTTTTAAATTAGGTGGCTGTCGCTTACATTTTATTATCTTCTGATTTGAAATTATTTTATTCATAACCGGGTCTGTTTGTAAAATGTCAATGTTGTTTTTTAATACGCCAAACAGTTCTTTATTTTTTGGATTTTGTGTTGAAATAAATGGAATTATATTACTCTTGTCTTTTGATGTTGATTTTGAAAGTAATTCATGTTTAGGGATGGAAAGTGCTTTTTTAATACCTGTATTTATAATAGATTGTGGATATTTTCTTTGAATAAGTGAATGCTTAAGTTCATTTAAACGTTTTAGTTTAAGTTTATCATTCGAAACTATGGTGCAGATCCGTTTCGCTAAAGTGAAAGGAATATTTATCTTTGTGTGTTTATTATGACACGAGGTAAAATTAAGATATTGTTTAGAATCCGTTTCTTTGTAATATATATCAGTATTAATTTCAGTATTGTTTTTTATAATCAATATATCAAGAAATGGTAACTCGAGTGTGCTTGTTTGCATTGTAAACTTGATATCCGAATGTAAGTTGTTTAAAATAGTATAAAAGTTTTGAAGTTCATAGGGAAATTTTGTCCAGAAAATAAAGCAATCGTCTAGAAATCTTTTCCAAAATGTTTTTATAAAAGAAAGAAATTCATCATTATAAATTGATCCAATTCTTGCATATAGTTTTTGTTCTAAATATCCCACTACCAATGTAGCGTATGTTGGCGCGAATTTAGTACCCATTGCATTCCCTTTAGATTGGTTGTAGTACTTATCATCAAAATTGAAGTTATTATTTTCAAGTATTATTTGTATGCCTTCTTTTATAAACCGTTGCGAAAACCTTTCATTAACCGAATCTGGATATTTTTGAAGCCAATAATCAATAGCTTCTAAACCAAGAGTATGCGGTATATTAGAATATAAATTAATTACATCAAATGATACTAATGTACTTGACTCTGGAACTTGTGAAGGTATATGTTTTAGGAAATCTATGTTATTTGTTATATTGCTATTGACATATTTTACAAACGGTTTTAACAAGATATCCAATAAAGAACTTAAACGACTTGTTTCACAGTTAGTTCCAGCGACTATTGGGCGAAAGTTTAAATCGTCTGGATCCATTAACTCTATATATTCTGAATTGCTGTGTTTAATTGCATCCTGAATGATTTTACTTTTATGAATTTTTGGAAGACCATAAAATAGGCTTGTTTTCCATTCGAATTTTACTAAGAAATCATTTTCCTGTTTAGTTAGTTTATTATTTTCCTTTAGTAAATTGCGTATTTTTGAAAGTGTTATTTGACTACCATTATCAGGGATTTGTTTATAATATTCAACGTCATTTAACATTGCTAATAATTTATAACAATTATAACAATTCCGCCACCCTTGAAAATTCAAAATTATTTACAAACATTTACAATTTTTCAAAAAGATCATTATCTCAAACTGAAATTGACGTCTTATTGAGGGGTTTTAAATTTACACCAACACCTAAATATAAAAATGATTCTTATGATCAAATAAAAGATGTGGATGATTTTCATAGATCACTTAGGCTTAAAGAGTTTTTTAATAATAGTGATCATAATAATACAAACAATTCTATTGTAAAAAATCAAACGTCCTTTTATCCACCTAAACATAGAAATAATACACTAGACCATTATATAAATGTTACTCGAACACTTTGCCTTCAACATTCTCAAATGGAAAATGACACTAAACATAACATATCATTAAAAGAAAGAAAAGCTATAGATTTATTAGCAGAAGACAAATCCATAACTATTAAAGAAGCAGATAAGGGTGGCGGAATTGTTATAATGAATACAGACTTTTATAGAAGAAAATTATTAGCAATGTTAAATGACGTTGAATATTATAAACAAATCCCTGATAATGGTAGTCAAATAACACTTTCAAAAATACGCAATTTACTAAAGGAAAATAATAAACTAACTAAACAGGAAAATGATTTCTTAGTAAAATTCGAATGGAAAACAAGCCTATTTTATGGTCTTCCAAAAATTCATAAAAGTAAAATCATTCAGGATGCAATTAAACACAGCAATTCAGAATATATAGAGTTAATGGATCCAGACGATTTAAACTTTCGCCCAATAGTCGCTGGAACTAACTGTGAAACAAGTCGTTTAAGTTCTTTATTGGATATCTTGTTAAAACCGTTTGTAAAATATGTCAATAGCAATATAACAAATAACATAGATTTCCTAAAACATATACCTTCACAAGTTCCAGAGTCAAGTACATTAGTATCATTTGATGTAATTAATTTATATTCTAATATACCGCATACTCTTGGTTTAGAAGCTATTGATTATTGGCTTCAAAAATATCCAGATTCGGTTAATGAAAGGTTTTCGCAACGGTTTATAAAAGAAGGCATAAAAAATTATACTTGAAAATAATAACTTCAATTTTGATGATAAGTACTACAACCAATCTAAAGGGACTGCAATGGGTACTAAATTCGCGCCAACATACGCTACATTGGTAGTGGGATTTTTAGAACAAAAACTATATGCAAGCATTGGATCAATTTATAATGATGAATTTCTTTCTTTTATAAAAACATTTTGGAAAAGATTTCTAGACGATTGCTTTATTTTCTGGACAAAATTTCCCTATGAACTTCAAAACTTTTATACTATTTTAAACAACTTACATTCGGATATCAAGTTTACAATGCAAACAAGCACACTCGAGTTACCATTTCTTGATATATTGATTATAAAAAACAATACTGAAATTAATACTGATATATATTACAAAGAAACGGATTCTAAACAATATCTTAATTTTACCTCGTGTCATAATAAACACACAAAGATAAATATTCCTTTCACTTTAGCGAAACGGATCTGCACCATAGTTTCGAATGATAAACTTAAACTAAAACGTTTAAATGAACTTAAGCATTCACTTATTCAAAGAAAATATCCACAATCTATTATAAATACAGGTATTAAAAAAGCACTTTCCATCCCTAAACATGAATTACTTTCAAAATCAACACAAAAAGACAAGAGTAATATAATTCCATTTATTTCAACACAAAATCCAAAAAATAAAGAACTGTTTGGCGTATTAAAAAACAACATTGACATTTTACAAACAGACCCGGTTATGAATAAAATAATTTCAAATCAGAAGATAATAAAATGTAAGCGACAGCCACCTAATTTAAAACGTCTGTTAACCAAATCTTACTTTTCATCTCAAGAACCAAGAGTATCCAAATGTAATGACTCTAGATGCGCCCTGTGTGGTTATATTATTGAAGGGAATTCTTTTGATTTTAATGGCAAAATGTTCAAAATAAAAACTAATATGTCATGTGATATACAAAATGTGATTTATGTATTATTATGCAATGGATGCAAACAATATTATATAGGCCAAACTGGCGACAAACTTAGAAATAGGCGATCTGTCCATGAACAACAAATGCGAGACCCCTCAACAAGACAGACGCCTTTAAGTAAACATTTAGATGAATGTTCACATAATGAACCAAAATTTAAAATATTTCCATTTTATAAGCTATTTTCGAACAATATTTCAGCTAGGTTAGCAAAAGAACAACATTTTATACATGTATTTAAACCCAAATTAAATTTCATTTAATATCTATTGACGTTATGACGTCATAATTGATATGACGTTATCTCCATGACATTTTGACGTTGTAATATATTGTATTATGCCCTGATGAGCTATGCGAAACGCGTTGGCTAAATCAATATATATTTAAAATCCCAGACACGTGTTTTTACTTTTATTATATATATATATATATATATATATATATATATATATTTATATATATACCGGTTATATATATATATATATATATATATATATATATATATATATATATATATATATATATATATATATATATATATATAAGAAATGACGTTGTTGTGAAAAATAATTATCTCCCTGTTAATACACAAATATATTCATGATTTCACTGCATCTTCTTGATCCAACGGATTTCCGCGGTGTCTCTAACATAGTGTGAGGGTAGTTTAGAATCCTTATCGAATCTTGCCCTAATACAACTATGGCTTCATGTTTGTAAATAAGTGTCTATGTATGTAACATTGTCCATTCTGTGTATGTAAAAATTGTTCCCACGTCGAGATGTGTTGCGGTGTAAGTGCGAGATATATAACTGTGAATGAACCATCCTTTATTGGGGATGGGGATTTCATTGTATGTATGTCTCTTTCTGCACCGTAGCTAGGCGCACACGCCGAAGTCTCAAATGGGAATATGTATGTCTGTTTGTATGTCTGCGTATCTGGTTGTTCACACACCTTTCTCCCTTTATATAAATTATCGACTGTGAACGAGTATCTATTAATAGATCCCAGAAATAGGAAATGACGTTGTTGTGAAAAATAATTATCTCCCTGTTAATACACAAATATATTCATGATTTCACTGCATCTTCTTGATCCAACGGATTTCCGCGGTGTCTCTAACATAGTGTGAGGGTAGTTAAGAATCCTTATCGGATCTTGCCCTAATACAACTATGGCTTCATGTTTGTAAATAAGTGTCTATGTATGTAACATTGTCCATTATGTGTATGTAAAAATTGTTCCCACGTCGAGATGTGTTGCGGTGTAAGTGCGAGATATATAACTGTGAATGAACCATCCTTTATTGGGGATGGGGATTTCATTGTATGTATGTCTCGTTCTGCACCGTAGCTAGGCGCACACGCCGAAGTCTCAAATGGGAATATGTATGTCTGTTTGTATGTCTGCGTATCTGGTTGTTCACACACCTTTCTCCCTTTATATAAATTATCGACTGTGAACGAGTATCTATTAATAGATCCCAGAAATAGGAAATGACGTTGTTGTGAAAAATAATTATCTCCCTGTTAATACACAAATATATTCATGATTTCACTGCATCTTCTTGATCCAACGGATTTCCGCGGTGTCTCTAACATAGTGTGAGGGTAGTTCAGAATCCTTATCGGATCTTGCCCTAATACAACTATGGTTTCATGTTTGTAAATAAGTGTCTATGTATGTAACATTGTCCATTCTGTGTATGTAAAAATTGTTCCCACGTCGAGATGTGTTGCGGTGTAAGTGCGAGATATATAACTGTGAATGAACCATTCTTTATTGGGAATGGGAATTTCATAGTATATATGTCTCGTTCTGCACCGTAGCTAGGCGCACACGCCGAAGTCTCAAATGGGAATATTTATATCTGTTTGTATGTCTGTGTATCTGGTTGTTCACACACCTTTCTCCCTATATATAAATTATCGACGGTGAACGAGTATCTATTAATAGATCCCAGAAATAGGAAATGACGTTGTTGTGAAAAATAATTATCTCCCTGTTAATACACAAATATATTCATGATTTCACTGCATCTTCTTGATCCAACGGATTTCCGCGGTGTCTCTAACATAGTGTGAGGGTAGTTTAGAATCCTTATTGGATCTTACCCTAATACAACTATGGTTTCATGTTTGTAAATAAGTGTCTATGTATGTTACATTGTCCATTCTGTGTATGTAAAAATTGTTCCCACGTCGAGATGTGTTGCGGTGTAAGTGCGAGATATATAACTGTGAATGAACCATCCTTTATTGGGAATGGGGATTCCATAGTATGTATGTCTCGTTCTGCACCGTAGCTAGGCGCACACGCCGAAGTCTCAAATGGGAATATGTATGTCTGTTTGTATGTCTGTGTATCTGGTTGTTCACACACCTTTCTCCCTATATATACCGGTTATATATATATATATATATATATATATATATATATATATATATATATATATATATATATAACCGAACAATCACATAAAACATTAATTTAAACAATAAGACTGCTAGTAACAAATAAAATCAGCATCTTCTTTCAATTTCAATCATATTGTCTGTGAGAGAAGTTTTCACTTTGTTTTTAAATTCATATTTATTCTTTTATAACGATTTTTACATCAGCAGGTAAACAGTTCCAGTCTTTGATCGCTTTATAATTAAAAGTAGTGCTGGTAAAACCATTCACTTGAGGACATTGAGGTAAATAAAAGTTATCTTTACTATGTCTACTGTTATCACTATGTATATCAGACACTAAACTAAAATTATTATACAAAAAAGGTCATGTAAGAAGGACATTTCTTGTTAACAATTTTATAAACATGGTCGAGTGTTAATTGCTTAAGTCTGTTTTGAACATTTAATCAACCAATACTACTGAAATCTTTAATTTTCAAAGATGTTCTAGAGTGATATCCATGAATAAATTTCACAACTTTATTCTGTACAACTTTTAATCTATTTTTTAACTGTTTACTAATACTATTGTACTATGAAGAGCTAGCATAGCCAAAATGGCATTGAACCAATGAGTTACATAACAATTTTCTTAATTCCATATTTGAACAGTGGTTTTGTCTATACAAGAACAGGGGCGTAACTGCTATTAGGCACAGCAGGCCCGGGCCTACAATTTTTTTTTAAACATGAAAAAATTAAATTGCTTCAACTTCGAAAAACGCATTAAAATGTTGACCCTGAAGGTGGTGAGGTGTAAGAAATCTGCATTTCATATTGACATGATCCTCAGGCAATGGATTCTGGTCTTGTTCAAAGGACATATCTTCCAATTATCAACTCTACTTCTTTCTATATAGACATGCAGACAGTATTATTGAAAAGAATTCCCATGGTTTGACTTGTGGATAAGTGAGTGTTACAATTTTAAATGTTTCTCTGTTCCATACTGTTTTAAAATTTAGTTCTCTGGTATAAAGATAATACAGTAACAGTTAGTTCTCTGACATTGAGATAAAACAGTAAAATATCAAAGAAATACAGACCAAAGTCTTATATTTTCTTACCTTATTATTTGTCTAGATATGCTTTAAATCTCACCACAGGCGTTATAGGATTTAAACAATTTCCGTGGAGGGACCCCCGCACACACACCCCGTTTTTATGTAACATATTCGGGCGTATAGCTCAAAAAATGCTAGCTACGCCCCTGAAGAATCTTATTCTTGAGTTCACCTTTTGAATAATATTATTAACAATAGATGTAGCAGAAAGATCAGTGTCGAATATTGAACCAAGGTGTTCAACAGATGATTGAGAAACAATAGTGTGATCATCACATTTTACATTAAAATTATGAAGTTTAGATAATTTCCTTTTGGAACCAAACACTATACATTCAGTTTTTCCAAGGTGTAAGGACAGTTTGTTATCCACTAACCATTAAATACAATTTTCAAGTTCTTTACAAAAAACACTACTGATGATACAAGGATCTTTGTGAAAATAAAGGATGACACTTTCATCACCATAAAGAATAAGTTAACATAAATACAATAATCAAAAATCACTAATATCCTATATCAGTGTTAAGGCATTATGAAATGGATATGGGTGTGACAAGTAACAAGAACCCTACACATTTACATCACAAAACATCTGATATCTACAATTACTGGATATAATATATACCGGTATGTTGAAAGTTAATATAAAGAGGGCAATACAAAAGAATGTACAAAAGTAGTAATAAAGACAAAACAACCAGTTTACAATGTTAAGATTTATGCAGTTGTTGGCAATAAGAGAACAATTACCATTCTTAACTTTGAATTTTGCAAGTGTAAATACATGTATGTAAATCAGAACACAAGAATTTGTTTCCCGGTCACTTTGAGCTATATAAGTACCCAATGTTTACACTCAGTGAATTTGTAAAACCAACTTATATGTGCTAACTGTCTGTCCGAAAACTTTAACATTTCCTATAGTGGTAACTTTTGCAATATTGAAGATAGCAACTTAATATTTGGCATACAAGTGTTTCTCATGGAGCTGCACATTTTGAGTACTGAAAGGTCAAGGTCATTCTTAAAGGTCAAAGGTCAAATATACGGCTTCAAAGCCGCGCAATAGGGGGCATTATGTTTCTGACAAACACATCTCTTGTTTTTACATGAAAAACCATAGACATTGTTGGAATTTGCCACATATTAGGCATTGTGTATACACTTTTAAACTAAATTTTCCACACAATCAAACAACTTTTTAAAAAGGCACCAACAAATGTTCCTCGTTCACCTTTGCACGCTAAACAAAGAATCAGTTTTTAGCTCCACTGGCCAAATTTGTTCAAATTATGCCCCTGGGTCAAATTTAACCCTGCCCCGGGGGTCACAAAATTGAAAATTGCTCATTTAAGGCCTATTTTGTGAAAACTTTCAAAATCTTCTCGTCCATAACCATTGGGCCTAGGGCTTTCAAATTTTGTATGTAGAGACATCTAATAGTCCTCTACCAAATTTGTTCAAATTATGCCCCTGTGGTCAAATTTGACCCTTCCCATAGGGGTCACAAAATTGAACACATGCGTATATAGAGTCTATTTTGTGAAAACTTTTCAAATCTCGTCCATAACCATTGGGCCTAGGGCTACCAAATTTGGTATGTAGTGGCATCTTATAGTCCTCTACCAAGTTTGTTCAAATTATGCCCCTGGGGTCAAGTTTGACCCTGCCCCGAGGGTCACAACATTGAACATATGCTTATATAAGGCCTATTTTGTAAAAACTTTAAAAATTTCTTGTCCATATCCATTGGGCCTAGGGCTACCAAATTTTGTATGTAGTGGCATATAAAGTCCTCTACCAAGTTTGTTCAAATTATGCCCCTGGGGTCAAGTTTGAACCTGTCCCAGGGGTCACAAAATTGAATATATGCTTATAAAGTGCTTATTTTGTGAAAACTTTTAAAACTTCTTGTCCATAACTGTATAGCATAGGGCTACCAAATTTAGTATGAAGTGACATGTAATAGTTGTCTTCTTAGTTTGTTCAAATAATGCCCCTGGGGTCAAATTTGAAACTGCCCCGGGGGTCACAAAATTCAATATATGCTTATAAAGTGCTAATTTTGTGAAAACTTCAAATATCTTCTTGTCCATAGCCATTGGACCTAGGGCTACCAAATTTGGTATGTAATGACATCTTATAGTCATCTACCATGTTTGTTTAAATTATGCCACTTGAGTCAAGTTTGACCCTGCGCCGAGGGTCACAACATTGAACATATGCTTATATAAGGCCTATTTTGTGAAAACTTTAAAAACTTCTTGTCCATAACTGTATGGCATAGGGCTACCAAATTTGGTATGAAGTGACATGTAATAGTTCTCCTCTTAGTTTGTTCAAATAATGCCCGTGGGGTCAAATTTGAAACTGCCCTGGGTGTCACAAAATTGAATATATGCTTATAAAGTGCTTATTTTGTGAAAACTTCAAATATATTCTTGTCCATAGCCATTAGACCTGGAGCTACCAAATTTGGTATGTAATGACATCTTATAGTCCTCTACCAAGTTTGTTCAAATTATGCCCCTTGAGTCAAGTATGACCCTGCGCCGAGGGTCACAACATTGAACATATGCTTATATAAGGCTTTTGTGTGAAAACTTTAAAAACTTCTTGTCCATAACTGTATGGCATAGGGCTACCAAATTTGGTATGTAGTGACATGTTATAGTTCTCTTCTTAGTTTGTGCAAATTATGCCCCTGGGGTCAAATTTGAAACTGCCCCGGGGGTCACAAAATTGAATATATGCTTATAAAGGGCTATTTTTTATGAAAACTTTTTAAACCTTCTTGTCCAAAACCATTGCCTAAGGCTACCAAATTTGGTATCTAGTGACATCTTATAGTCCTCTACCAAGTTTGTTCAAATTATGCCCCTGGGGTCGAATTTGACCCTGCCCTGGCCCTGGAGGTCACAAAATTGAACATACGCTTTTATGGAGCCTATTTTGTGAAAACTTAAAAAATCTTCTTGGCCATAAACATTGGGCCTAGGGCTACCAAATTTGGTATGTAGTGACATCTTATAGTTCTCTACCAAATTTGTTCAAATTTTATCCCTGGAGTCAAATTTGACCCTGCCCCGGGGGGTCACAAAATTGAACAAATTCGTATACATGTATTGTGTTAAGGATACATTTTTGGTCAGTTATTTCACTATTGTCTTAATGTATAAGTTTTTATATTGTTTTTAATATTGCATTATTTTTTTCTAAGTTGCAAAAGTATTTATACGGCTTTCAGAACAATCTTGAATAATTATAATATTAACAAATGTAAGCAAGAACATTACACTCGCGGTACAACAATTATACAAAAATGATGTTTTCTTTCTAAATACAGTAGTTATTAAATGCATTTACTCAACACAGTCATATAAAACGTTTGGAACAATCTAAAATAAGTATAAACTCGAGCAATAATTGCAATAACACTACACTAGCGGTAAAACAATTACACAATAGTAGATGTTCTCTTTTGAATATGTTTACTCGTTAAAACTTCACAAACCACTAATTTAATTCAAGATCAAACTATAATACATAGTGTATAGTAAATATAATTAAACGAGACATCGCCGGTTTTCGAGGTTTTGAAAACTCTGTTTATAATAAAATATATTTACTACACAGCACATTTACGTTTTGAACCATCCTAAATAATTGTTTAATCAAGTAAAAGGCTCAAAACTGCAATTATCATCCAAGTACGGGTTCTTTGAGAAAAGAATGATTTCTTCCAAGCGGTACTTTATTGTCATCATACGTTAAGGTAATTGCCAGGTTGATATTGGCGAGCTATAAAACAATCAGCAATTAAACGAAAAGTCATATTGAGGCCAAAACAAACTTGCAATTGTATACAATTCAATACAAACAACACAATTATTGTTGGGTCAATACAACAATTACACGATCACTTAATGAGAATCATAAAGAGTAACACAATACCATTTCACGTTAATTAAAGGGAGTCACAAACATATATACATAGAAATGTCAGATTTGTGGAGTTGTTTCCCTTTGATTATAAAGCTCTGATTTTTTTTAATCGGTTAATGCTACTCTATTAAGTTTTCGATGGCAAAATTACTCTAACGTTCGTATCCGTTTGTGTGTGTTTGATTGTTTTTTTAAGTAACTTAATATGTTTGTGTCAAAACGCAAACTATGAATACTTGGCAAAACACGTTTTCCGTTTTTCCTTGAAATACTCAATATTTTATCAAGGGACCTCTATTTGGTAGATGACGATTAATAACTCATCGTTTGATCCTTTACTCAACGATATCAGGCTACTGGTGCGAGTCATTCAATCTCAGACTTAAATAGCTCACTGAGCAATTGAACTCTGGCTCTTATATGAAGCTATAAGCTACAGGTAATGAATGATTTCTACACAAAATGCTTACTTCAATAAAAACACAAACTATTATTACTATGGCTCCCAACATTCAAGAACTAACTGTCGCCACAGAAATGTGAGAAATCCAAATGATATTCTCAACGAATTAAAGAATTGGCGAACTAAAATGAAGCACGTGTACTTAACGCGAGTTGGAAGCAACGTTATGAAAACGTCGATACCCTACGTCATCGGAGCCGCTGATTGTCTTTCAACAAAACCGAATATAATAGCAGACTGGTCACGTAAAAAACAATAAGTCAATTGTCGTCTTAAATCACAAGGACCTGAACGCAATACCGCTGGCGACAATGTTGGGCGTTCTAACATCCGTTTTTGCGGCCATATTGACCACGTGATCATCATAGACCGCAGGTACCCTTATACATGTACGTTTTATTTATAACATATAGAGGGCGCGGTCAACATGTAAACCAAACAAGCTATCAGGGACTTCATTGAAAACACTGTGACACATATGACAAGAATCTCGTTTTTATCTTTTATTGCTAGTTCTCGTCTGTGGTCTGATGCACTGTTTTTCTTGGATCACTGGATCGTGAGCTCAACACGGATTCGTCCCGAGGCTGAACTTCACAAAAATGTACTTACTCACAGGTGAATACAGGGCATTCTTCAACAACCATGCGCACAACTGTTATACACGGAACTATAAACCACGTTGGAGAAAGAAGTATACATCACTTCCGGGCAAGGTCAAATTTCGAAATTTCGTATTTTTTGAAATGTTAAATATTAAATTAAGAAACATTTTTCAATCAGTTATTTTTTACCAGTTACAAACTGTGAATAAAGAGCCAAGCACGTCTTTTGCTTTGTCAGCTATACATCTTTCATTATTACAGAGACAAGTCATATAATTGCCTGATTGGCGACTCTGTTGGGAGTTCTGAGCGGTCTCCTATGCATTCATATTTACCACGTGACCACCATATAATATACTGCATGTACCCGTATGCGAAGGAGGAAGGGCATATAGAGGTTGTCAATCCAAAGAAGCCATTCGAGAACTATTCGAGTACTCTTTGACGTCGTAACGCAAAGAGAAAGCTATTATCGTCCTCTGAGAGTTCTCATGAAGGAAGTGTCCAAAAGTATGCCGATTTCTTTGATCCCACGTGCGTGAGCTGAACAGCAATTCTTACCCGAGGCTGAACTTCACAGAAATGTACATTCTCTACGGTGGATACACATGATTATTAAACACGCCTGTGCATCAATGCTTTCAACAGAGCTATACGCCAGTGGTGGAGAAGGCATATTCCGAAAATTTACGCCACTTCCGGCCAAGTCAAAATCTTTGACAGACGGAGAAAATCCGCACCAGATGTCGCGACTAGTGGGAGGTTTGATGATGTCAACCATACGCTATCAAACGAACGAAGCACTGCTTTCCTTATAATACCTTAACATTGAAATTTCTTCGAATGTTGCGTAGTTATGTTTAAATAAACATAAAAATTATTTTCGCGTCTATAATTTTTTTTCATTAAAAGCTAAGTATGGTTCTAAGCTCTTCGTAAGGAAGCACAAGTAGCATTAAATTTTTTCTATGTTAAAATAACACTATTTTAACCACATTAACTTTCATTAATACCTAACGATTTATCTAAAAGTTTATTATCATGACAACGTAAAACATTTCAAATAATATTGGCATATTCGTGATTTAACAACATTTCGATTGATCAAACTAATTGCGCATGTATCAATAATTAAGATCAAATAATGCGGAATATTCACACAAAGAAAGCACGAGCGATTTGCTAACGTAACTATTTAAGGAAACACAGAACGAGGAAATCGGCATCAAATGGGTGTTAGCATTGGACGGATAAACATACTATTTTGGTAAAAAATGTTGTTGTATTTTAAATCACGTATAAGTTATTTAATTCATTGCATGGCTTTTAGTTTAAGGGATACATTATAAACGTACTACTTTTAGTATGTATTGTAATTGATCAGTGGATACCTGACATGTGTCTGATTTGCGTGCATGCGTCAACAATTCATCAGTTGTTTCTTTAATTTAAAAAAAACCTGCTTTTTTTGAATTTCTATTCACACGTTTCCGTGATCTGCCATATTAAGACATGTATATAGAATACGTTCTGAATAAAACGTATACATTTGTAATTAACTGTTGATAAAACACTTGCATCGAACTCTATTTTAATTGTAGAAACGATGAACCGTATGTATTTGATATCTTCGCTTGCGAAGCTTTGGCTCTTCCTGCACGCCATATTTTGGTGCAACCACGTGAGCGCGTCAGCAATTGAGCCTGGACATGAAAACATCACCAAAGATACGGACGCACACATAAACTCAACTCAAGAAAACGCTGCTTTCGCAGTGAAAACATCAACACCTCTGTTGTTTGATTTTGTCGTTGACACAACGGATATTACTACGGAAAACTTTTCTACGGTAGATCCATTACATGCACGGGAATTCACTTGCAATGATTCACAAGAAGACTTTAACGCAACTTGTGTTACCGTGCCTACCACTGCGCCAAATAGTGTTGGTAAACTGTTTGAGAACATCTATGAAGCGAAAGTATACGAGCTCATTACTGAGTATTATTTTTATTTCACGAAAATTCCAGGTTTTATAACGAATCCATTAGCAATGATGATTGCCGTGTTCGCGCAACCATTCAATACGACAGAACTTTACATTCTAGTCCTCAGTGCCAGTGATCTGCTGGTAAACATCTTCAAGTTTATTTGTGCTTACATTGACAGCATTTACACATTACCTTGGAACGACCACGATTGTAGGGCGTGCAAATATCTAGTGAGCTCCACTATGGTGTTTTCCAACTATATCATAGTGTGTTGGACTATAGAAAGACTATATGCTGTTTTATACCCGTTATAGTTGTTCTCATTGTTTTCGATTGGACGCGTTAAAGTTGCGCTGGTAGCATTGCTCTTTAGCGCATACACCTTATCCATACCTTATACGTTCACCTTTTACGCCGACAAATCAGTGGATGGGAATTTCGTGATTTGCAACAATACTGATTTTATCATCAAATGGTTACATTTTGAAACATTTTACCTCGTGATAATGCCAGTTTGCATCGTGGTTGTATCAAATCTTATCATTATAAAAACAATATATACCAATGGAAAACGAAGAATAAAATGAACCAACAACACAAATATTTTAGAAAGACGTAGGCATGAACAGTCAAGATTGGCAGTAACTTTGGTATTAATATCTGCGGTATTTGTTTTGCTGCACATTCCGTATCTACTAGCGCTACTATGGTTCATGCTTTATCCTGATCCATTGGCAATATTCCAAAATAGTCACGTAGATTTCGTAAGATTTCATTTGTACACTGGACTTGGCCTGATCATTTCCCAAATCCAAAATTGGGTTAATTTATTCATATACATCTTTTCTGGAAAGAAATTTCGCGATTCGTTTATCAGAATTGTATGTCTCTCCAGATGTAGAATTGCCAGAAAAAGAACGGACTTGACTGCACATTCTTTAACTGAGTTTACCATTGAATAAAAACAAACACAAAAACTGCCTTACATTAAACGTTATATTGCTATTTTATAAGGAAAAATGAATCCGATTTCATTCAAAAGAAATATTAAGTCAGCGTGGCGAATGCAAATCATCATTCTATTTGTTCTAATGATTAAACAAAACAGACTTTAAAAAAACAACATCTGCATTACTGTGCGTTACTTTTGAATAAACAACTTCACTTAGAATTGACGAGCAAATAACACGTGCGTTACTTCTGGATAAACCACTGCACTTGGGATGATAACATTTTGTTGTGAGTTACTTCTGAATATACAACTGTACTTGAGATGAAAGCATAATCATGTGCATTACTACTTGATGAACTACTTTTCTGGTTATGAAATCATTATCATGTAATAAATTATGTATAAAATATATAGCTGCACTTATGAATAAAAAGCATGTACTGTTTCCCCTTAAAAATAACTGCACTGAGGATTGGTGAGCCAGAAATACCTGCGTTGTTTTTTAAATGACAGTTGTATTCGGGATGGAAGATCAATTACCATTGAAAAAAAAACAGCAATCTTGCTCTTGAGGAGAGCAATTACCATGTGCGTTGCTGAAGAATCAATGATTCAACTTAGAATCGAAGAGGCATCAAATTGTGCGTTACCGTTATCTTAACTATTGTACACAATATGAAAATAGTATGCGTTAAATGTAAAGAAATTTATTTCGATCATGGTGTTTCCACTGAATCAACTGTTGCATTTTCATTTTCAGGAAAGATTCGAATAATTTTAAATTGATGTCTTATTTTACCGTAGGACTAGAATAGTAAAATTGCACTTCGACTAAGGGTATAATGTCTGCTTTCTTCAAACAAAATGCCCGTTCGATAATCTGTATCAGAGCTCGTGTATTTTTTGCCATGTTACTTAAAGTTTCTAACTTCTATAAAGACCATGTTTAGACCTTTGACCTTGACTTGACGTTATTGCGTCAGACGCCTTGTGGATGACTCTGCGGAAAATAATCGCCTTTGCCAAGGTTTTTCAAAATGCATCTATGCTGGCCAAGTTACGCCCATGATTCGAAAATCCATCAATAATTACCAAAGTAATGTTCTGGACAAAGTGTTGACCTTTAACCTTTCGCCTTGGTCATAGCAACCATACTAAAGCGCGTGACATCACACAATGCTTGTAACTTCTTCCAATCTACTTGAGAATCTCTCTATAAAGAGCAAATCTATTGTTCTTGAACAATATTCTTTTTCTATATTGAACATATATTGGAATTATAAAATAAAACATGCTGGAAAAGTGGCAGGGGTTTATTTCGTATATTCTATGTTAGAATTTAAATAGTGATGTTGACTAATGGGAGTGGGACTTGGTTGCGATATGTAAACCTACCAGGTTTATACATCTTACGAAATTGTGTCAGAGCACGTAGATGGTGGACAAATTTATGTTAATCGACAATCGGTATCTTTATGCTCATTACGTTAATGTTATTGAGCTTGTCATATACAGACATATTAAATTTGTATTATGGCATCTCATGTGTGAACAACGTGCATGGTGTGTCTAAGAGAGATTTATCAAGGCACAGTTAGCCTTGAATCAATAAATCAATAGTTATGGGGATAATAGGAACCATTACTTTGATGTATATTACCTTTGCTTAGACACTCATGGGCACTCTCCGCTGGAGTTGTTCTTGTTTGTAACTTGTCTGTTTGCGTGTGTGATTGTGTACAGGCCAGGCTAGTTTGGATAATTCACTTATGATATGATAGAAAAGGAGGGGTTTCTTGGTATATTAGAACCGAGATGACTTGTTCTTACATGGGTCCAGGGAAAGAAAATTTCTAGACATAATCTTTGAGTGACAATGTGTAACATTCCTTCTTTCGTTGAAGCAGAAGTCTTGTGTAGTCTTGGTTTCCTAGGAGAGCACGAATATTATGTTAATGGTTGTAAAGCAGATGTTAAGCAAAGGCAACACATATCTTTAGTTGGCTAATGCTAGCAACGGTAATATAGTATCTGCTATTTCAGACTGATTATAGTCTAACTTCTTGTCATATAACAACCAAAACGTTATGTGAACAAAAGAAAGAGCATAGCGAAAGTTCAGCTTATCATGGTTCCTAGTCGAGGCAAGAGAAAACCGCAAGAATTATTTTGTGGTGTTTTCTTAAGTAGGTATTGTCAACATAGTAATGTTAGAAAATGAAATAAAAATCTAAACGATTTGTAAAACTTGCGAACTTAACAAGCACTAAACGCAAGGTGGAAGCAAACGACGATTAACAAAGAAATAAACATTAACGTTCTCACCAATCTAACTGAGGAATTGCAATCAATGACGTTACGAAAACGTCGACACTCAGGTTCATCGAAGCCGTTGAGCGTCTTTCGAAACAAACGAGTCTAATTGCAGAAGGGTCTCGTGCCAACAATTACAAACTAACGCCTGGAATCACAAGGAATTGAACACAATACCGCTGACGACAATGTCGGGCGTTTTAGCGGCCATATTTACCACGTGACCATCATAGACTGCAGGTACCCTTATGAGTTTGAGGAAGAACACATAGAGGGCGCTGTCAACATGTACACCAAACAAGCTAATAGGAAATTCCCTGAGAGCACATTGACGTCATCAGACAAAAAACTCTTGCTTATTTAGTGCTTATCTGCAATTGCGAGTTCTCGTCCGTGCGAGGTCCGAAAATGCACTGTTTTCTTAGATCACTGGATTGTAAGCTCAACAGGAATTTGTACCCGAGGCTGAACTTCCCATAAATGTATTTACTCGCAGGTGGATACAAGACATTCTCCAACACGAATGCGCACCACTGTTTCCTCAGAACTATACATACATGATGGTAAATGATTTAAATTACTTCCAGATCAAGTCCGAATCTCCGAAAGTCTGAGAAAAACTGCGTCTGTTTTTCGAGACTTGCCTGCAGCGCTACGAAACTATGATTTAAATGGCATCTGTTAATATTTGTTTGAAAAAAAAGTTATGTGTTGCTTACATTTGTTTTCCATAACTGTCTTTGATTTCTTGATTATGTTTTTGTATTGTTTTACAAGTTCAAGATTCATTAAAATGCCAAATATGAAAGCAATATTTTGTTCTTCTAATATCGAGATTTCTATTCCTTTATTTAATTTCGGTAGAATCATTAAAACACAGACACTGAATCGACCATTATGTAAAATTATAGACATTAGCGATTGATAATTCTATATAAGGAAACAACAGGAGCTTTAAAAGTTATTTTCTTGCGCTTACACGTAATATTAATCATCTCAAATATATGTTTATACACACACATATATATATTCAATGGTCTTCCGGTACTCATCAGATCCATTTAATTTTTCTAGTCCCATGATCCGGAAGTCCGCGACGCTGTGGCCGTTTGTGTAAAAGTGCTCGGCAACCGGGTCATACTGTCGAGTCCGTATCCGGGACAGGTTCAGGAGATGTCGTTGGAACAGGGTATCTCCCGTTTCCCCTACGTATACGAAGGTCTTGCAGCGTTCGCAGTGCACAGAGTGGGTTTGCAGGTGAACGTGTTCCGCACATTGTAGGTTTTGCCGGTGGTATCGCCCTGAAAGTACTGGAAGCCCATTGAACAACTTTGGAAGCGCAAACTGATGACTTTCAAACCATATGGACTGAGCACAAAAGACTGATAAAATTGGCGCGCAATGTGACGTGCAACAATATAACGTCACTTCCGCTAAACATGATATGCGTCACAAATAAATGCCGCTGAAGAAGACCGAGAGGTCGAAAGCGACGGCAAATTTAATAAAATCGTTTTATTATATATATATATATATATATATATATATATATATATATATATATATATATATATATATATATATATATATATATCCTTCATTCCTATAGGTTCGTGAATGTGTATTAATTCGTGAATTTTTGTATGACGTTATTTTTAAGCCGTCCGTGCACTGCACGCGTCCGAATTCGATACAGTTACAACCCGAATATTTTTCACTGTCAACAAAATCCAAATTATGAGAACAAAGAAGGTTAGTATTTGTGTTTTCACCATTATAATTTAACACACAATGTACACAAACATCAGATCAATTAAAAAAAATCACCTTTTAAGTAAAATATTTCCAATATGTACGTTTTCGAATAATACTGGTTCCTCCGCTCGCATTTGTCAAGGTCAGTTTACTGTACATTATCGACTCAGATCGGCGTTGTCATATTATAGATGCCCATAAAGGGGTTTATGGTATCCACACGAAAATCAATTAAAATCTTATTAACGCCATGCGGATTTTTTTTAACGTTGTAGGCCAATCCTCAGAGATACCATGGCAGGTATAGATCCTACGACCCCGAAATTCTTCTTAAAGCAGTAGATGATGAAAAGATGAAAAAACTATCTGTTCGTCGAGTGGCACTTCAATATTCCATCCTCTATCAAACATTAAGAGATAGGATTAGTGGACGTGTAGATCCCAACAAGTTTCTGAAGGAGACCATTTTTACACATGACGAAAAGTTAGGGCTTGTTGAGAATGCGGAAAACTACGCAAGGCTTGGCTACGGGTTAAGAAATACAGCCATGCAGAAGTTGGGTGGTGAATTGGCGCACCACCTAGGGAAGCGTGATTCAGAAAAAAACACTAAGCAACTGCTGGCTGTATGGATTCCTTTAACGGTGGGAATCAAAGATCTCTACCTTCAAACCATCAGCGCTGGAGTCCAACAGGGCAAAATACTCAACACCAGAGGTTGTTGAGCAGTTCTTCAACAATCTAGAGGCGGCTGTGGCGGAATACGGGTTACAAGAGAGGCCGGACTGCATTTTTAATCTCGATGAAACCGGAATCTCCCCAGAGCATCGTTCCTCTAATATAATCGCTCCTGTGCATGAAAAGGCACAGGCAGTAACATCGCCACGCTCAGCGACAACAACGCTGATCGCATGCGCCAGTGCGTCTGGAAATCACCTTCCGCCATATTTAATATTTAAAGGTTGATAATAATACGATTAACAAACGAGTATGAAAACATTTTACGAACAATATCACCAACATTAGTTCAATTCTAACTTCATAAAACTTCTTAAACACGTAATATAACAGTATACATTCAGTTAGCCCAATTAGTAAATTAGTAAAGACATTTAATACATGAGAATATGCTTTCATTAATTAAGTGTTACAAGCAGTCAATATGATCAGATTTAATCAATTCAATTAAAACATAAATTATGATAAATATCTTCAAATGTTGATATCTTTCATAACTGCAGGGAAGAGAACCAATGAAAATCTGGCGAAAGACCTGACGCCAGGTGCGAAAGTCACAATGTCAGAAACAGGGTGGTCAACGACCTCGACATTCAAAGATAACCTTGAAAATCTTTTCCTGATAAATATCAGTAGGGGTGATGGCAGTCAACCCGTGATCTTATTACTTGACGGACACACAACGCACACGTCAACGGAGATGATGAAATGGGCCCGCGAGAGAAACATTCATCTGTTCTGCTTGCCAGCGCATACTTCTCATATCCTTCAACCGCTTGACGTAGGTGTGTTTGGTCCATTCAAACGATTCTACTACAGCGAATGTGCTTCGTACATGAGGGCCAACCCCGGGAAAGTGGTAACGAAGTTGCTGGAATGGCTTGTAGCGCTTACCCGAAGGCACTTAGCCCTTGGAAAATCGTGTCAGCCTTCAGGAAGGCCGGTGTGTAACCACTAAACAAGATTGTGGTGCCTTCAGAAAAGCTCGTGCCATGCGAGTCATTCCGAGACTCGACACCTCTTCCGAAGTTACATGCAGTACGGGCTGGCAAGCAGGCAGTTGAAGAGTATCTCCGGGCAAAAACAGAGTCAATAAAACCCCTACCACGTGCAGATGCCAAAAGAAGATGTCGGCGAAACAAAAACATGGCGGGAAATTGAAAACAAGTGATGCATACATCGAAGAGGTGGAGATGTACGACGCCAAGAAAAATGCCAATGCCGTCACATCTCAAAGCCAGATGATGTGTAAAAGCCCGATGCCGTCAACAAGTGGCATACAAAAGTTGCACGCCAACATTGTTAGGGAATACTCTGATACCGAATCGGACACGGACACAGACGATTCCGAAAACTGTTGAGTATGTGGACAATTTAGTCCAACAAATCTGGACACGAAGCCGCACATAAAAATCGCTAATTGGGGGCAGTGCGACGAGTGTGGGCATTGGGTCCACCTTTCCTTCTGCCATACAAAATCGGTGCTGCGAAAAGGAGACAGTTTCCTTTGCACACACTGTTGTTAAAATTAAAATTTGTTTTGCACCGTTTATAAGTTATGCATTCGTTTATAATTGTTAAATCGTTCAATGCTGACCATTAATGATTCATTACATTTGCTTGAATGTATTATTTGAATGCGTTCAATGTTCATACTTAATACGTTATTTGTTAAATAAGTTCATTATGTATAGAGGATAAAGTAATTTTAAGATAGAGAAATGAAAGACTCTGCGTTTGTCTCAGCAATTTCCCCACACAGAGCCTCACAGTAGAGCGCGTGCGTTCGACCAATCGAATTCACGAATCTATAAGAAAACGTCTAGCAGATATTGACTTCCAGCTGTCAACTTCAACATGTAAGTTTTTTTCATGTTACGCATGTTTGTTGACGATTTTTTCATTGTTTTATGAAACATGGATATTTTCCTTTTTAAATCTCACATTTTTCTTAATAATGCAGACGTTCATTTTACGCATGCGCGAGTTTGAATGCGTAGGTAGCCGAACCAACAGGAAAAGTGGCTATATATTAAAATAAGAAACAGTTTTCCATCAGTAAAAAAACTGTGTATAAAACACGTCTTCTAAATTGTCAGCAATAAATCATTCATCTTTTCGCAAACAAGTCACTTATTTGGTTGATGGGCTATTAATCACTCAAAATCACATCATTATATCGCCAGTATCAGGCGTTTGATGCGAGTAACTGTTTGCAATTAATCAGATAAGTGAGTAACGTCACGCACTGTTTCCTCTAAAATATATATTATTAAAGTAACGTATTTGAAAATAAATACTAATTATGCTATCCATACTATTACACCGATACTATTAGACTTTACGATGGAATGTATTATGTTAGACGCCAAAGGAATTAACAGACATTTGTGAAACTGGCGCACATAAAAGAACTACGCCTACTCAGTGCATGTTTAGCACCACTGACTCTCGGCCAAGAAATTAGAGTGCACATTCTCAAAAAAGAAACTACATTGACGTCATCCATGACGTTACGGAAACGTCGACAGCGAGATTCACTTCAGCTCCACCAATGGAGGAAAAATCTTTTTTTAAATGTGGTCATTTATGCATTACAAAGAACCAATTGCAAAACAGTTAGGCTCATAACAATTGCACTTGCTAGCAAGCGTCATAAAAAACGTTGGGTGTCTTTCGACAAAACCGCATCTGATAACGTTCTATCAACCGTCGTCTGGAAGCACACGTACCTGACAGTGATATCCCCGGCGACACTGTCGGAAGTTCGTAACGGTCTCTATACCATTCATACTGACCATGTGACCACAATAAACTAGACTATATGTACCCGTATGCGTCCGATGAAGGACATATAGAGGGCGAATCTATCCAAAGAAGCCATTCGGGAAATCTTAGAGAACTCTTTTCCGTCGCAACGCAAAGAGAAAGCTATATTCGTGCACTTCGAGTTCACGTGGGGGTAGTGTCCAACAATATACTAAAGGTCGCGACTAGTAGTAATTATTGATTATGTCAAAAAAATACTCTGAATGAAACACTTCTTTCCTGATGACATTTCAAGGTTAAAATATATGTTTTGTTGCTCAGTTATGTTTAAATAAATATGAGAAATATTTGTACGTCTAAATATTTTTCCTCAAAAGCCAATAATGGTTCTTAGCTCTTTGTGACCAAACACATGTACATTTAAACTAGTCTATGTATAAATAAATAACTGTATTTTAAACCCTTTAACTTTCATTAACATCTAACGATTTGTCTAAAAGTTTATTATTAGCACAACGCAAATAGTTCAAATAATATTGACATATTCGTGATTTAACAACATTTCAGTCGATCGAATTACTTGCGCATGTATCAACAATTAAGCTCAAATCATTCGGAAGATTCACACAAGGAAAGCACGCGCGATTTGCTAACGTCACTATTTAAGGCAACACAGAACGAGGAAATGTGCATCAAATGGATGTTAGCATTTGAGGAATAAACATTATAGTTTGGTAAAAACTGTTGTTGTTTTTTAAACTATGTATAACTTTCAATTTTTTAATGACATTTAATTTCAGTAAAATATTGAAAACTTACTACATGAAGTATGTATTGTAATTGATCAGTGAATACCTGACATGTGTCTGATTTGCATGCATGCGTCAACTATTCATCAGTTGTTTCTTTAATTGTTACAAAACAGTTTTTTTAATGTCTATTTACTCGTTTTAGTGATCTTCCACATTAAGACATGTTTATAGAATGTATATAAAATACGTTCTTAATAAATACGTATACATTTTACATTTACAGTTGATACAACAGTTGCATCGAAATCTGTTTAAATTGTAAACACGATGAACCTTATGTATTTGATATCTTCGCTTGCAAAGCTTTGGCTCTTCCTGCACGCCCTATTTTGGTGCAACCACGTGAGCGCGTCAACAATTGAGCCTGGAAATGAAAACATCACCGAAGATACGGACGCAAACATCAACACAACTCAAGAAGACGCTGCTTTCACAATGAAAACATCAACACCTCTGTTGTTTGATTTTGTCGTTGCCACAACGGATATTACTACGGCAAACTTTTCTACAGTAGATCCATTACGTACACGGGAATTCTCTTGCAATGATTCACAAGAAGAATTTAACGCAACCTGTGTTACCTTGGCTACCACTGCGCCAAATAGTGTTGGTAAACTATTTGAAAACATCGATGAAGCGAATGTATACCGGCTCATTGTTGAGTACTATTTTTATTTCGCGAACATTCCAGGTTTAATTACGAATCCATTAGCAATCATGATGGCCATATTTGCGCGACCGTTCAATACGACAGAACTTTATATTCTAGTCCTTAGTGCCAGTGATCTGCTGGTAAATATCTTCAGGTTTATTTGTGCTTACATTGACAGTATTTACACATTTCCTTGGAACGACCACGGATGTAGGGCGTGTCAATATCTAGTAAGCTCCACTATGGTGTTTTCCAACTACATCATAGTTTGTTGGACTCTAGAAAGACTATATGCTGTTTTATACCCGTTAAAGTTGTTCACATTGTTTTCGATTGGACGCGTTAAAGTTGTGCTTGTAGCTTTGCTCTTTAGTGCGTATGCCTTGTCAATTCCTTATACATTCACGTTCTACGCCGACAAATCAGTGGATGAGGAGATCGTGATTTGCAACAATACTGATTTAATCATCAAGTGGTTCTACTTCGAAGCATTTTACTTCGTGATAATACCAGTTTGCATCGTGGTTGTATCAAATCTTATCATAATAAAAACAATATATGCCAATGGAAAACGTAGAATAAAATGGACAAACAACACAAATATTTTAGAAAGACGTAGGCATGAACAGTCAAGATTGGCAGTCACTTTGGTATTAATATCTGCGGTATTTGTTCTTCTGCACATTCCGTATCTACTAGCGCTACTCTGGTATGCTCTCTATCCTGATCCATTGGAAATTTTCAAAAACAGTCACGTGGATTTCGTGAGATTTCATTTGTACACTTACGTGGGCTTGGCAATTTCCCAAATTCAAAACTGGGTAAATTTGTTCATATACATATTTTCTGGAAAGAAATTTCGCGATTCGTTTTTAAGGATAATATGTCTCACAAAATGTAGAACGGCCCAAAGACACACTGACTTTATTGCACAATCTGCAACTGAGTTGACAATGGAATAAACACAAAGAGTGCGTTTACTTCATATTTCTATTTTTAACTTCATATTGCTATTTAACAAGCGACTGCAATCGGACTAATTTCAACAGAAATATTTAGTCTACGTTAAAATGTCAATCATTAGACTATGTTTTATAAATGTTACAAAAATACTTATTAAAAATAACATTTGTAATCATTGTAAAAACAACTTCACAGAGGATTGAATAACTAGTTACATGTGCGTTACATCTGGATAAACAAGTTTACTTGGGATGAAAAGAAAATTGTGTAATTTTGAACAAACAAATTAGTTAAGCTGATACCAGTATGTTGTGCGTAACAATACAAATAACAAAAACAAGTAGGATTGACAAGCAAGTTAGATGTGCATTACTAAACAAACAAATCTACTTGTGATGCAAACCCAGTATCATGTGCGTAACTGAATAACCAACTGCACTGAGGACTGGTGAGTCGGAATACATGCTTTGCTCATGAATATATAATTGTTTTTGGAATGGACGAGAAATAACAATTGAAAAAATGCTTACGAGGAGAGCTATTGACATTTGCGTTGCTAAAGAATAAACAAGTGTGTTAAGAATCGAAGAGGCATCAACATACTGGTAACGGTTGTGAAAATTAATGTACACACGACGAAAAATAAATAATCAAAACGGATATTCCGGAATGAATGAATATCACACAGTTAAATGTTGTTTTTACCTCTTTTTCAAAAGATTTGACATATTGTCAATTGATCACTAATTTTACCGTGTAACTAAAAGTGCGACCTTGCACTCCGACCTTGGGAATAACGTTTGCGTGTCTCAATCCATTTCAGAGCTTTTATATCTTTTTCCTTGTTAGATGAAATTCTTAATTACTCTGAAGACCATATTTCGACATTGAATTGATGTAATTACGCTGTGCACAGTCAAGTGATCCCAGTCACCCCAAGGTATTACATAATACATATATGCTGGCGAAGTTAAGCTTAGTAAGGGTTACGGGTAGATTTCTTATATTTGAGATATGACATTGAATTGTAACCTTGATAGTGTGACATTTTTCTTGCTTTGTACACTCTGACTCACAGTGCTTAACACGTCTGTAAACTTATTTGAAGATCCGTCAATATTGAGCGAAGTGATGATCTGAACAAAGTGTTTACCTTTCAACCAAGTCCAGGAAACTATGCTACACTGTCTTACATCGCAAAATTCATGTAACTTCTTCCAGAGTCATTGAAAATGTGAATAGAACAAAGCTATTTAATGAACAATATGTTCAGACCGTTTGTATATTCGATCTTGAATTATGACCTTGATATTAGAGACAAGCATCGGATAATTGTGCCTGACATTTAGTCTCACAACTATTGTCTTTGATTTGTAGATCTTAAAGCTCCACACACACTCAAAATCAACAAATATTTCGAATATTTTCATAAAATATAGTTACAACATACAAACTCAGTGTTCCTTATAGTAATAGCCAATTGTCAATGCTATATGTGTTCTGCTAACATAAATCTAACACGATACACAATTCTTGTTTTTATTTTTTGTGACATTAACTCCATACGAATTTCCCGCGACGATATCCGAACATTTACGGTCGAACACGAGTATGGCTTCGGGCAGCGACGGAAGCACAAAGTAGTTCTCCGACGCTCTGGTGTTTCGATATTGTTACCGTTCGTAAAACGTGGGCATAAAAGTTGCCTTGTTCATAACAAGTCATATAAATGATGGCATATTAAAATATATTTATTTACATATGCATTTAGCAATCTCAAACAAATTAACATTACATTTGAGAACATCATGTCTTCTTAAATCAAGTTTTTATGATAACATTTTTCATAAAGCCGAAGTAATCATATCAATGTATTGCTTTTTGAAACAACTACAACAGATGTGTAACAAGTATTTGATAAAAAAAGATTTCCCCCGGACAGATATTTCCTCTAACTAAAATGGTGGTTAAAAGAACATATTCGCCTACGCATCTAATCTTGTTGTTCGTGCAAAGCAGAAGTAAAATTAAAGGTCCCTATTAAAAGTATTTATGTTATAACTAACAATCGTTTACAATGGTTCGTTTTCTTTGTTTTAACGTCTTATTTAGGTAGCACACGATATATGCCACATGTTAAGAGAATATAAATCTCAACATAATCAGGAAGTAAGCACGATCTTTTTCACATTATGCTTCCTCAGGCCCGGAAGAACGTAATAAACATCGAAATACACACGGAAGTAAGCGAAGTGCACGAAAGTTGGATGAAAAATAAGATTAATAACGACACAACACGTAGAGAGTGATCTACGGCATTTTAAGTGATTTGAGTCTCGGTCTTTGAAAACAAAGTGAAATGCATTTGCGTAAAGTGTCGGTCCCAATAAGCCTGTGCAGTCCGCAAAGGCTAATCAGGGAACATATATAAAGGCCTGTTTTCCCACTACACGATTTATTTATTCAACACGTAGTGTTTCTGACATATGATGCTGGTAATATATACATCAGCAATTGTCTTTAACCCTATTTATTTTTAATTTATATTAAAAATTCGAATAATATGCCGAAGCAAATTAAGAGCGTTCTACAGCGTCCTTTAACTGTAAATTTATAACACAGGAACTTAACGTTAAAAGCACATCTCAAAGTCTATCAAAACATTTACGTCAATCGTTTGAAATATGGTGCATATGAATTTTAATGTTAATCAAATACAAGAAAGTTAAAGGCACTTGGGCCCTTAGCTTGAATCCAAGGAACACAACTGATATGATCTCCTTTGTTGATGTTTATGTAACTAAGCGTGTTACCCTTATGACACATATTGTATCTAGACAGTGAAATTATTTAAAAAAAAATCATGAACAAGTAAATATAATGCAATTATATCTTTTGCAAGTTTCACTTGGGCAAACCTGTGACTGTAAAAGTGTTCTCACGGGTATGCAAGTTGACGTAGAGACCAAGTTTTAGACCAAGTATAAACGCAGCCGAGATATTAATTAAAACAAATTTAATGCTCTGACCAAGTTTAAAGAATGTTGACAAATAATGTCACCGAAATTTTCAGAATTTTGACAACGGAAATGCCACAGCACACACATTTTCATAGCATCAAAGTAGCCTGATAGTATCTGCTAAACTTTTTTACTAACTTTGCCTCTGATATATTACAGAAAAAAACAGACATGTATGTGGACAAACATTTAATCTCGGAACATAATAATAACTTAAGTTTGATAATTGAAATACGTGTATATCAAGAGAACCTTTCAAACTTAGATTTGTGTGTATGAATATAATTAAACCTTAAATAAATTAGTGAAGATAACTCTAGTGGAAAAACTCATATAAAGCTAGTAAGTTTTCTTTTTTGATAAATAAAATACCAAAATGCAAAAGTTCATTTGGAATGAAAAGATCTGACATAACATGGATATAAGATGAAACGTCCAATTAGTTTCAAATGAAAATATTATTGATGTTACACCAGCTAAAACCTCACACTCTGATAATTATATTCGCACAGAAGACGCAGACTATTATTTAGATTTCAATTAAGGAACATTTCGAGCCAAAAGTGCCAAATGCCATGGAAGCCAAATTTCTAAAATATGTAATAAAATGACCGAATCGTCATGGGACCGTTGTAACCGATTGCTACATCAGCCGCGAAGAACGCCGGGAACCAGTGTGCTAACCCTGTCTCTGAACAACAAGTTGTGTTTCTTATGTTAACTTTATCTCCGGTGACAAATCTGTGTGCATCCGGTCCGTAACACCTGTTGTGATGAAATCCATTGCAGGTTTACATAGGTAAATCAGTTTATCATGGTTATTTCACTAAAAATGTATGAAACCTATTTGTACTAAGCTAAGATATCCTAAGGACAAATATTCTTAACAAGGGGACTTGCGCATGCGTGGACGGAAGAAGTCGTGTTTTTTCACGGAGTGCAAAATTTAACCATTTTTAATTATTTTGAAGCTTTTTCAAGTGCAGAATGAGCGTGTGATACACCAGAAACGCAAGTTTTGACAATAGTTCAGACCCATTTATTATATTAAGTGAAATTTAAATAGAATGCCTTTATAAACCCTTCCAAAGCTGGCTCGCCACCCCTCGGTCACAGATCGATGAAATCCAAGATGGCCGCCCCCATGAACATAACGAGGAACTCTGTTGTCCTGACTTTATTACTAGTTTTAACTACAGTATTTGTGATAAACATCTTGCAATGCATTAAGTTGAAATACCATGAACAACCAAGCATAGCTATCTCGATAACACTGAAATGTTCACGTATAAACCTGATAAATAACTTTGCAAATTTGAAACCCAAATTGAGGAGGAATTCCATCGCTTTTCCAGTGAGTGTAGAAGATGTAAACAAAACAACCTTACTTGTGTTACTTCTGATTATAGCAGGAGCAGAGTTAATCCTGGCCCTTGTCGGCCACAATCAAGACCTAGAAATGAATCAATTTTTCCATGCGGTATATGTCAACTACCAGTTACCTGGTCCCACTTTGGTGTATGTTGTGATGAATGTAATGTTTGGCACCACAAGTCATGTGAAGACATAGACTCAAAAGAGATAGAACAACTGAACAGAACCTCAGTCGTATGGTATTGTTGTATATGTGAAAGTGTAAACATAGACAGCTTTACTTTTAATAGTTATAAACTACATACAATGAACATGTTTTTCCCCTTGTCGGGTACTACATCAACGTTAGATTCTCTAAACTCTTCAACACCATTTAGCCCGTTACATACAAGCAGCCCCCGAAACAGAGACAGTTCACGTAAATCATCGGCGAAATCAGTGTCAACGGACAAATCTCGTATAAACAGTAAATCCAGTGTTGGAAATGACCTCTTGCCCAGGAAAACTAACCTCAGACTTTTGAACGTAAATTGTTGCAGCATACGAGAGCACAAACAAGAATTCACGGCCGCCTTAGACTATGTGAAACCTGATATAATTTGCGGCACAGAGTCGTGGTTGAAAGGTGTTAGACCAGGCAAACCGATCGAAAGTAACGCTATCAAGAACTGCGAAATTTTCCCAGATAACTACATTTTCCATAGAAATGATAGAGCGTCACGCGGTGGCGGAGTGTTTACTGGTGTAAGCAAGAGCCTCATTGCAATTGAACAACCTCAGTTAGTCACCAACTGTGAAATTGTTTGGACAAAGGTGAAACTTAAAAATGAGAAGGACTTATACCTAGCATCCTTTTACATGCCACATCGAAATATTAATGATTTAAATAACTTAGACCAATCTTTGAAAAAACTTTCCGAGTGTAAGAAGAGTAAACATATTATCCTCTCTGGAGACTTCAACTGCCCGGATGTTGATTGGGAAAATTTGAATGTAAATGCAAATGCACAGGATAAAAACGTACAACAAGCATTAATTGATCTATCCATAGAGCACGGCCTAACGCAAGTACACTCCCAGCCGACACGTGAAGGAAACATATTGGACTTAGTTTTCACAAACAATCCCTCACTTGTAAAATCTTCAACCAGCATACCAGGCATAAGCGACCACGCAATGGTAGTGACAGACTCGGATGTTAAACCGATTTATAACATTCAGAAACCAAGAAAAGTGTACCTATTTTCAAAAGCAAACTGGGAAAACATCTTCTCGTTGTGTGAAAACCTGTCTAGTGACATAGTTAAGATGGCGGACCAATCACCTGACATCCAGTCAATGTGGGATAAATTCAAAAATGACCTAAACACCATCATTGAGAAAAATGTTCCATCAAAAACTTTTAAGAAGAAAAACACAGTACCGTGGTTTAATAGATCGTTAAAGAGGATGACTAAACGTAAAGCAAGGCTCTATCGGGCGGCCAAAAAATCAAAACAGTGGAATGAATTCAAACAATACCAAAGACTTTGTAAAAAGGAATTCAAAAAGGCAGAAATATCCTATGTAAATGAGACTATACAAAATGGCTTTAAAGAAAACAACTGTAAACCTTTCTGGAGATACATTAAATCCAAAAAACAAGATAACATTGGTGTAGCACCACTAAAGTCAAAAGGAAACTTGTTCTGTGAGGGAAAAGACAAAGCACAAATTCTCTTGGATCAATTCAGTTCCGTATTCACAAGGAGAGACAAACGTGTATTACCGCCATCAGAAAAACAGTATAAATCCAAGTTACCTCCCTTAGACATAACAACACCCGGAATAGAGAAATTATTAACATCACTGAAAGTCGCAAAAGCGATCGGTCCAGACAACATTCCAAACATAATATTGAAAACCTGTGCTAAACAACTTGCACCTGGAATACGCCAAATCTTCCAAACATCAGTAGACAGTGGCGAACTACCATCCGATTGGGTTAATGCTAATGTCACACCGGTATTCAAATCAGGAGACGTACACCTCGCCGAAAACTACAGGCCAGTATCATTAACATCCGTACTGTGCAAAAATCTTGAACATATCATTTGTAAGCACTTACTGAACCATCTCGAGAGAAATAATATCCTTACAAACCTAAATCATGGATTTCGATCAGGCTTTTCGTGCGAAACTCAACTACTAGTTACTATGAATGACTTATTATCTTTCTACGATGAAGGCATACAAACAGACGTCATTATACTAGATTTTTCCAAGGCTTTTGATACCGTGCCACACGACGAACTTTTATATAAGCTGGAATGCTTTGGCATAACTGGAACAATCCATACATGGCTCAAAACTTTTCTCACAAAACGATTTATGCAAGTTGTAGTAGACGGCGAAGTCTCCCAGAAGTCCACAGTGGACTCCGGCGTCCCTCAAGGCACGGTACTCGGACCCCTTATGTTTCTATGTCACATTAACGACCTGCCACTTTCAGTCAAATCACAAGTGCGCCTTTTTGCGGACGATTGCCTGTTATACCGGAAAATAAAAACTCAGAAAGACTTTGATATTCTTCAGAATGACTTGAAAGAACTTGAAAAATGGGCTGATAAATGGGGCATGCGTTTTAACGCGAAGAAATGTTACGTAATGTCAATTAAGAACAAGACTCCACACTTTTATTCCCTATGTGACCATATTCTCAAACAAGTGCCCGATAATCCATACTTGGGACTAACCCTTTCTGAAGATCTAACTTGGTCAACTCACATAAGTAAATTGACAAAGAAAGCTAACTCGACAATGGCTCTTCTACGTAGAAATTTAAAGAACTGCCCTATAGATTGTAGGAAAACAGCGTACCTAGCGCTAGTGAGATCCTGTCTGGACTACGGCTCTTTAATTTGGGATCCTTACTTAAGTCGTGACATTGACAAAATTGAACAAGTGCAAAAACAAGCTGCCCGCTTCATAACGGGAGACTACAAATCAAGAACGGCAGGCAGCGTCACCAACATGTTAAAACATCTAGAATTACCACCTCTAGAAGAACGGCGTAAAATCAACCGTCTAGTGATGCTCTACAAAGTGGCCGAGGGGCTGGTGCCAGCTATACCAGCATCCGATTACTTGAAACCAGCAAGGGTCAAAAGGCAAATTAAGGCGAAACAATATAGTGACTGTGTTACATCCAATATAATAGATAAACAAGTAATAAATAATGACAGAGGCTTTGTAGTGAAAAACTCAAATAGTAGTCAATTTAAAAACTCATTCTTTGTGAAAACCGTGTTAGAGTGGAACCACCTGGACAGTAGAGTGGTCCACGCAGAGACAGTTGAGGGCTTTAAAGCTGCCCTCCATTTTGACTAGGCGCACTCCCCGGTGTACTACGCCGTAACTGGCCCTTCACCGTATTAAGCAGAAGCAGAAGCAAGTCTCATGATTATGTAAAAATCATTTATTCACAATGTCATATGAGTTCGTGCTGCTCGCACAGCGCTTTACATGTTCATATGGGGAAAAACGTCCCATAAGTAACTGTTAACTTTAACAATGCCGATAAATGGCGTATATTTTTTGTTTATGAAACTCTTAAAAATATTTTGTCAATCTTGGCAGGAATAATTATTTTCATGTTGAAGTCGAGGTTATGATAAAAGCGGTATGTATCCAGCTATCGATAAGGTAGGGTTTACAGGGCTCGAAATTAACACTCGCACACTCGCAAAATGCGAGTGAAAATACCGATTGCGAGTTAAGTTTTTAGCCACTAGTATTTTTTTGCGAGTAAAGAAATAGTGAAACAAGAAATATCTTTAAAAAAGATATACGGCGTTGATAGTTCAATGAATGAGATCAAGGATAGCGAATGTCTTTCTGTGCAGTTCTTAGCTGCATCACACGCAGTACGGGATGTTACGCGGAGTTTTCTCGGCTTATTTAACATTATTACATATTGCTGGTCATAAGCCTATAGAAACAAATCAGAAAACCAAAAAAAGAATTGAAGTGAAATAATAACATATGAGTCAACCGGCCACACGCGAAGTATCCGTATTTATAGGCGCATCTTCTTTTGTTCTTCGAACAAACCTGTTTTAGTGGTTTGTCGAGAATTGCCATTTGATTCGATTATTAACAATATCGAGAATCATCGCGCTCATGCTTATTACATTAGTCAATGTGGTGGAATAATTATTGTTAAATTAATCAAAAATAATATTTATCATTGTATTGTTGAAAACACTTTAAGAATCTATTATTGACATACCATAATATTTCTGGTCTAAAGAAAATTCCAGGTCACCTAGTTCACGGATAGCGTCTTTATAATATATAACGATTATTTTACTCGCCGCGAACTCCGGTGATGACCTGTATATAAACTCAATACCTCGCGGGTTGAAATGCAATCCATGAAAGTGAGGCCTCGCTTCCACTGCTCTTTATACTTTTACATGTTTACATGTTAACAGAATATGGAAGTAAGCACTAAATATGAGAACATAGCCTTTAAGTATAAACGCTTTTGCGCTGGTACTTCTATGAAAATAAAAGATTCACAAACAAACTGTATTGATGTCAAGAATTGAGTGTAAAACTGTTCTATCTATTAAGCCTTTTCATTAGAGATAAAATTGTTTCATGCAGAGGAACAGTGTTACAAAGACGCGGATATGTTTCCAATGTTCTGGTGGTATACTCAAATAAGCCAATGGAATAAATGAAGTGTATTAATTCGTACCTAGCCGCGGGAAATTTTATTTGAATTTTATTTGACACTTAACACAGGTCAGGTTAGGTGAAAAGCTGGCTTAATACAGCTACGCCGAAAAGAGAGTAATATTGCTTAATGCGCTCGACGTCATGAACGCTAAACCGTAGGTCAATTTACAGAACGTCCGAATATCGTATGCTTAAGCGCGCACCTTTTATGTAGACTGGTATACTTATAGTACAGATACGCGGATGGTATTGGTACAGAGAATGTGAAACAGTCGATTACTCGCACGTGTTCGTTGAACTTGAACAGACATGGCATCGAAGCGAAAAATTACTAGTTTCTTTTTGCCCACAGACGGAAATAACAATATGGAGATAAAGCAAAGTTAACCGTTGAGTTAAAAACAAAACAACGGAAATTAAAAGTGGAAAAAAGAACTGAATATATTACTAAAATTTGCGAGAATGTTTTTGATTTTGCGAGTTAGTATTAAAGCTGCTCGCAATGTTTTGCAAGTAGAAAAAAAAGGTTAAATTCGAGCCCTGGGGTTTATATGCTTGTATTGGTAAATGGCATGACAACCTTATATGGAAATATATAGACACACAAAGTATTTATAACGCCGTGCGCTTATAACGCAGGTTTGAGGTTCGGACCCAACATAAGAAACAATGCCATGCCATAATGCTAGATGTTTTAATTATTTTCTTTGAAATAATTTAACAATCCAAAGCTATGGATGCATTGAGATTTCAACACACAATTGATGCACCATACATCCATCCAAACTCATGTCATCGAGGCGATAACAATTTTTTTTCATGGAGAGTAAGTTGGTTCCTTTTTCCTAGTTCCTTATTCCTTATTCGAATAAGGAATAAGGAACAGTTCCTTATTCCTTATTCACGATTTCTTATTCGAATAAGGAATAAGTAACAGTTCCCTATTCCTTATTCACGCTTAACATATTTGACTAAGCTTTTTAAGAAAAATAATGCAATCAATTCTTAATTAAATCAAAACTAAATAACAAGAATACATTTAATTTGTGTATAACGATACATATTCATGTTTCTTCTTAGCGTTTTAATAGGATTTCTTGTATAACCCGAGCCGGCATTATCTACTTCGAATTCTAGCTTCAAATCAACCAAACCTTAAGCCTGTATACTTATTTAACGTTTATGTGATATAAAAATGCAATCTAGTACATTTCCTAATATTTGTTTTCATTTAAACTCCATTTCCTTTTTCGCGGCCGAATACGGAAAAGGGAACCAGTTCCTTATTCCTTATTCATTCCTTATAAGGAGCCTGCATTTTCTTACTTAAACATCAATGACATTGATAAAAATTGTTCAACATATACATGAACATCATTATATACATGTATATACATAGGTTGGATATTTAAAATACATATATCAATACATTTCTACTAAGTTTTAAGTAATGATAAACCAGTTCCTTTTTCAGTTTGAATAAGGAATAAGGAACTGCTTCCCTATTCCTTATTGAACTCGAATAAGGAACCGGAATGTTCTTACTATAAATGATAAATCAAAATCGAATAAGGAACGGCATTTTCTTACTAAACAAAAACATAAATAGGAATCAAAGAGATCAATAAATCAATGAAAATCACTGTAAATATAGGTTGGGTATAACACATATTTACTGAGGTACATTTCTACTTATTTTAGTTTACTTATAACCCAGTTCCTTATTCGATTTCAATGAGGAATACGGAACTGATTCCTTATTCCTTATTCAAATCGAATAAGGAACTGCCATTTTCTTGCCAAAAAAGATAAATTAAAGTGAACCAAAGAGCTCAATACATCAATGAAAATCATTATTAATGTAGATTGGGCATCACAAATATGTATTATAGTACATGTCTTCTTTTTTTTATTTAATTATAGCCTAGTTCCTTATTCGGTTTGAATAAGGAATAAGGAACTGATTCCTTATTCCTTATTCAAATCGAATAAGGAACTGGCGATTTCTTCATTAAAAATAAGTGAAAATGAATCACTGAGATCAATAAATCATGAAAACCACTGTTTATGTAGGTTGGGTATAACAAAATAGCTATTGAAGTACATTTCTACTTAGTTTCATTTAATTATAACCCAGTTCCTTATTCGATACTCAGCTATCGGATAGTCTTGGCCAAAGGTAAGGTCCAGATAAAACTTCAAAAAATGTATCAGAGATATAAATTTAAAAAAAACTCACATTTAACATAGCCAATAATTACGAATATAAAGCTGCGCTATGATAGAATGATCCGAATTAAAGTATCCGAAATTATGGCCTCTGAATAAGGAATTAGTAATAAGTTAGTTCCTTATTCGGAAGCCCGTATTTCGGACAATCACTTTCAGATATTTTATTTTTTAGATGTGTGTGTGTGTTATTTAAGCTTGATTATGTTATATGGATGTATTCTGTCACATTTCTATTGTATATTCTATTTGACGAAATACGCTAAAAACAAATATTATTAAGACGATATTAAGGAAATGGCATTGTTCTACTCAAACATAAATTAAAATTTACCAAAGAATACTAAATGTCAATGAAATGATGGTACATGTAAAAAAATATTTATTGAAATACATTGCTGCTTAGTTTTATTTAATGAGAATCCAGTTCCTTATTCGGTTTGAAATAGGAATAAGGAACTGGCTCCTTATTCCTTATTCAAATCAAATAAGGAACTGGCGATTTCTTAATAAAAAAATAAATGAAAATGAACCAAAGAGACCAATAAATCAATGGCAATCATTGTTTTTTACGTTGTGTATCCAAAACATTAACTGCAGTACATTTCTACTTTTTATTTATTTAATTATAACCCAGTTCCTTATTCGATTTCAATAAGGAATAAGGAACTGGTTCCTTATTCCTTATTCAAATCGAATAAGGAACTGCCATTTTCTTACAAAAAACAACAACAATAAATCAATAAAAATCATTGTAAATGTAGGTTGAGTATCGCACATATGTATTCTTGTACATTTCTACCTAGTTTTTATGTGTAATGATGACCAGTTCCTTTTTCGCGGGTGAAAAATGACAAAGTAACCAGCTGCACTAACTCGGAAAAATAGGACTGGTAACCACCGATACCAGCGCCATTTTGTCGCGTCCCACGATCTTTTATTGTGTGCCATTATTGAAGGTCGCCGGATGTACGGATGCATCCAAGATCGGGAAGACGCGTTTTCGGAGATATAAAATGCATTTTAATATATAAACACTCAATAAAACCTTGTATACGCATTTGTTTTTTTATGGAAAAACAAAATACGTAGGCATCTCGATGAAACTTTCCATACTACTAGAGGCACTTGGCCGCTGCTTCCGGTGCATTATCGCCTGTATGTTGACGTCAGAGACGTCGAAAAGACGACAACGATGTACGAAATATTGGCATTCGGTACGAATACAGACTGTTTACCATCGAGCAACTGTGACGCTAAGATCTGCGAGGGACTGTTTACCATCGAGGCCTTCGCCGTTTTGTAGATCCCATGGCCGTTTTGTAGATCCCACGGCCATTAATCGTGTGACGAGGTTGAAAGTCGCCGGATGTATCGTTGGTCTGCATGAGCGAGAAAACGCGTATTCGCACTAAAACAAATCTACGAAGAAAACACTAGTACAGCTAGTATGCGCGCAGGTGTTTGAATATTAAATAAAATAAAATATTCAGGCCTCTCAATTAAACTTTACAGTCGACTAGTGCTTCCGGTGCAGTCTTGCTTTAATAGTGACGTGTTGAAATCTCTTTAAATCCTTAATCATATCCCTTCGTAACCGTTAACGTATGAGAACGGAATGAGCTATCTAAAACATGCATAGTAATGAGATATCGTATAGTCTTGGCCCAAGGTAAGGGTCAGATAGAACTTAAAGAACTGTATCAGAGATATAAATAAAAATCTTACATTAAACATAGACAATAATAACGAATATAAAGGATGCGGTATGCGAGAATGATCCGAATGTAAGTATCCGAAAGTATAGCCTCCGAATAAGGAATTGAGTAATAAGTTAGTTCCTTATTCGGAAGCCTGTATTTCAGACGATCACTTTCGGATTTTTTATTTTTTAGATGTTGTGTGTGTTATTTAAGCTTGATTATGTTATATGGATGGATTCTGTCACATTTCTATTGTATATTATATTTGACGATACACGCTGAAAACAATTATTATGAAGACTGTAATAAAGAAATGGAATTGTCTTACTCAAACATAAATTGAAATTAACCAAAGAATACTTAATGTGATAAAAAAACATGGTATATGTAGGTTCGAAAATAAAAATATTTATTGCAATATATTGCCACTGAGTTTTATTTAATAAAAACCCAGTTCCTTATTCGGTTTGAATAAGGAATAAGGAACTGGTTCCTTGTTCCTTATTCAAATTGAATAAGGAACTGGCATTTTCTTATTAAACAACTTAATTCAAATGACCCAAAGAAACTAATAAATCAATGAAAAGTATTTAAATGTAGGTTGGGTATCAAAAACTGTAATTGCAATACATCTGTTCTTCGTTTTTATAATGATATCCCAGTTCCTTATTCGGTTTGAATAGGGAATAAGAAACTGGTCCCTTATTCCTTATTCAAATCGAATAATGAACTAGCATTTCCTTGCTTATTGAATCAATTAAAACGAACCAAAGAGACCAATTTATCAATGAAAATCATTGTTTATATAGGTTGGGTATCAAAATATGTAAGGCATTACATTTCTTCTTCGGTTTTGTAAAATGATAACCCAGATCTTTTTTTGCTACCGAATAAGGAAAAAGTAACCAGTTGGACTTACATCGCAAAAATAGGACTGGTTATCAAAAAGACCAGCGCCATTCTTTGGTTCTCGCGACCTTTAATCGTGCGCTAATGTTTAATGTCACCGGATATACCGCTGGCATCCAAGATTGAGATAACGCGTTTTCAGTGATAGTTAGTCTATTTAAAAAGAAACACTCAATAACAGCTTGAGTACGCTTTTTTTTTATTGAAAAACAAAATACAGAGGCATCTCGACGAAACTAAACAGACATCTAGAGTCACCTGGGCCGCTGCTTCCGGTGCAGTCCCGCTTTTATGGTGACGTCAGTGACGTCGCACTGACGACAACGCTGTACAACCTATTGGCATTCGGTTCAAATACAGAGCGCAATTATGACGCTTAAAACGGCGAAGGACTATTAACCATCGAGACCATCGCCGTTTTTTTAGGAACCCTGGTCAATAATCGTGTGCCGAGTTTAAAGGTCCTCGTATGTACCGTTGGTCTGCATGAGCGAGAAAACGTGTATTCGCACTCAAACAAATCTCTGAAGAAAAAAACTTGTACAGCTAGTTTGCGCGCAGGTTATTGAATAATAAATAAAATGTTGAGGCATCTCGATGGAACTTTCCAGTCTACAAGAGACCGATGCTTCTGGTGCAGTCTTGCTTTTATGGTGACGTGTTGAAATCTCTTAACATCCTTAATCATATCCCTTCGTAACCGTTAACGTATGAGAACGGAATGAGATATCTAAAACATGCTTAGAAAAAAGATTTCGTGTAGTCTTGGCCAAAGGTAAGGGTCAGACAAAACTTAAAGAACTGTATCAGAGATATAAATAAAAAATCTTACATTAAACATAGCCAATAATAACGAAAATAAAGCTGCGCTATGCGAGAATGATCCGAATGTAAGTATCCGAAAGTATAGCGTCTGAATAAGGAATTGAGTAATAAGTTAGTTCCTTATTCAGAAGAGCGATTTCGGATAATCACTTTCGGGTATTTTATTTTATAGATGCTGTGTGTGTTATTTAAACTTGATTATGTTATATGGATGTAATCTGTCACATTTCTATGTTTATTATTTTTGACGATACACGCTGAAAACATGTATTATGAACACGATAATTAGGAAATAGAATTGTCTTACTCAAAGATAAATTAAAATTAACCAAAGAATACTTAATGTCAATGAAAATCATGGTATATGTAGGTTCGAAATTAAACATATTTATTGCAATACATCGTGACTGAGTTTTATTTAATGAAAACCCAGTTCCTTATTCGGTTTGAATAAGGAATAAGGAACTGGTTCCTTGTTTCTTTTTCAAATCGAATAAGGAACTGGCATTTTCTTATTAAACAACTTAATTTAAATGAACCAAAGAAACCAATAAATTAATGAAAAGCATTTTACATTTAGGTTGGGTATCAAAAACTTGAATTGCAGAACATCTGTACTTAGTTTTATATAATGATATCCCAGTTCCTTATTCGGTTTGAATAGGGAATAAGGAACTGGTTCCTTATTCCTTATTCAAATCGAATAAGGAACTGGCATTTCCTTGCTAAACAAACCAATTAAAATGAACCAAAGAGACCAATTAATCAATGAAAATCATTGTAAATATAGGTCGCGTATCAAAATATGTATTGCAGAACATTTCTTCTTCGGTTTTTGTTAAATGATAAGCCAGTTCCTTTTTTTGCTTCCGAGTAAGGAAAAGTAACCAGTTGGACTAACATCGGAAAAATAGGACTGGTTATCAAATAGACGAGCGCCATTTTTTTTTTGGTTCTCGCAACCTTTATTTTTCGCGCCAATGTTTAAGGTCACCGGATATACCGTTGGCTTCAAGATCGAGATAACGCGTTTTCAGTGATAGAAAATCTATTTAATTAGAAAAACACTCAATAAGAGCTTGAGAACGCATTTGTCTTTAAATTGAATAAAAAACGGAGGCATTCCTACGAAACTTTCCAGACTACAAGAGGCATCTGGGTCGCTCCTTCCGGTGCAGACATTGTTTATGGTGACGTCAGTGATGTCGCACTGACGACAACGCTGTTCGCAATTTTGGCATTCTGTTCGAATACAGAGCGCAACTGTTAAGCTAAAAACGGCGAAGGACTCTCAACCATTGAGACTATCGCCGTTCTTTAGATACCACGGTCAATAATCGTGTGCCGAGGTTGAAGGTCGCCGTATTTACCGTTGGTTTGCACGAGCGAGAAAACGCGTATTCGCATTTAAACAAATCTATGAAGAAAAAACACTATAACAGCAAGTTTGCGCGCAGGTGTTTGAATGTTAAATAAAATAAAATGTTGAGGCATCTCGATTGAACTTTCCAGTCTACTAGAGACACCTGGACCGCTGCTTCCGGTGCAGTCTTGCTTGTATGGTGACGTGTTGAAATCTCTTTGCATCCTTAATAATATCCCTTCGTATTCGTTTACGTATGAGAACGGAATGGGATGTCTAAAACATGCTTTGTAATGAGATACCGTATAGTCTTGGCAAAAGGAAGGGGTCACATAAAACTTCAAGAACTGTATCAGAGACAGAAGAAAAATTTTTACAATAAACATAGCCAATAATAACGAACATAAAGCTGCGCTCTGCAAGAATGATCCGAATGTAATTATCCGAAGTTAAAGCATCTGAATAAGGAATTGAGTAATAAGTTAGTTCCTTATTCGGAAGCCTATATTCCGAACGGTCACTTTCGGATATTTATTTTTTTAGATGCTGTGTGTGTAATTTAAGCTTGCTTATGTAATATGGATGTATTCTGTCACATTTCTATTTTATATTCTATTTGACGATACTGAAAACAAGTATTATGAAGACGGTAATAAGGAAATGGCATCGTCTTACTCAAACATAAATCAAAATAAACCAAAGAATACTAATTGTCAAAGAAAATCAAGGTATAAAGATGAAGGTTGGAAATAAAAAAATATATATTTATTGCAATTCATTGCTACTGAGTTTTATTTAATGATAGCCTAGTTTATTATTCAGTTTGAATAATGAATAAGGAAATGGCTCCTTTTTCCTGATTCAAATCGAATAATAAAGGAAGTGGCATTTTTTAAATAAAAAATACAAATAAATGAACCAAAGAAGCCAATAAATCAATGAAAAGCATTTAAAATGTAGGTTAGGTATCAAAATCATTAATTGCAGTACATTTCTACTAAGTTTAATTTAATGATAACCCATCTGCTTACTCGGTTCGAATACAGAGTGCAACTGTTACGCTAAGAACGGCGAAAAACTGTTCACCATCGAGGCCATTTCCGTTTTGTAGATCCTTCGGTTAATTATCGTGTGCCTAGGTTCGTACAAACTTAATTAAACACTTGATCTGGGGAATATTTAGTACGTAATAAAATGCGACACAATTTTGATTAGTTAAAGAAAAAAAAAATCATTATTTTGCTATCCACACTTCATCCGAAACAATTAAACATTTTTGTTTGTGACCAATCATTTTCCTTTATATTTTACTGTTGTTTATTGGAAAATATAATTTTAAATGGGTACGTCACAGTGTCAATCACACAGTACATCGTTGTGAAAGTAAATTGACATTTTGTTAGTTGGTTATATAAGCAAATCAATAGACGTTATTAAAATATGTTTCGTTTTCTATTCTAACTGTAATTGGCAGATACTAGGTAATAACTTATTAACCACCTCGAACAACCTAGAATTTGGCTCGTCTCTGCTTTGCTTTTACACCTGAGAACTAAACTTCATTTACTACTTGCGTATTTGATACCACTTCTGTATTCCAGAAACACACATTCGGATGGTCGATACCTAAGCCAGCTATAAATAAAGAGTCGAACTGGCTACGGTCATTGACATGGACTTTGTCCCTTATTCATGTTGAGAAATAACTGATTAAGAGTTGTTTATTTAATCTCTGAAGTTAACGGAAGAACTAACGTGAAAAAAAGAGAATCATAACAAAAAGGTGAAAGCAAATAAAATGATTCCAAAACAGATTTGGTATATGTTTACTGTTAAAGTAAGCATACCCCGATCGGTTTGAATATGCATGTGATTAATTATTATAATGCCGCGAAAAAGTAAACTAAACAATACTGAATAAGGAACTGGTTTATCATTACTTAAAACTTAGTAGAAATGTATTGCAATGCGTATTTTAAATATCCAACCTATGTATACACATGTATATAATGATATTCATTTTTATGTTGAACAATTTTGATCATTTTCATAGATGTTTAAGTAAGAAAATGCCGTTCCTTATTCGATTTTGAATTATTATTTATAGTAAGTACATTCCAGTTCCTTATTCGATTTCAATAAGGAATAAGGAACCAGTTCCTTATTCCTTATTCAAACTGAATAAGGAACTGGTTTATCATTACTTAAAACTTAGTAGAAATGTATTGCAATGCGTATTTTAAATATCCAACCTATGTATACACATGTATATAATGATATTCATTTATATGTTGAACAATTTTGATCATTTTCATTGATGTTTAAGTAAGAAAATGCCGTTCCTTATTCGTTTTTGAATTATTATTTATAGTAAGTACATTCCAGTTCCTTATTCGATTTCAATAAGGAATAAGGAACCAGTTCCTTATTCCTTATTCAAACTGAATAATGAACTGGTTTATCATTACTTAAAACTTAGTAGAAATGTATTGCAATGCGTATTTTAAATATCCAACCTATGTATACACATGTATATAATGATATTCATTTATATGTTGAACAATTTTGATCATTTTCATTGATGTTTAAGTAAGAAAATGCCGTTCCTTATTCGATTTTGAATTATTATTTATAGTAAGAACATTCCAGTTCCTTATTCGATTTCAATAAGGAATAAGGAACCAGTTCCTTATTCCTTATTCAAACTGAATAAGGAACTGGTTTATCATTACTTAAAACTTAGTAGAAATGTATTGCAATGCGTATTTTAAATATCCAACCTATGTACACACATGTATATAATGATATTCATTTTTATGTTGAACAATTTTGATCATTTTCATTGATGTTTAAGTAAGAAAATGCCGTTCCTTATTCGATTTTGATTCATTATTTATAGTAAGCACATTCCAGTTCCTTATTCGATTTCAATAAGGAATAAGGAACCAGTTCCTTATTCCTTATTCAAACTGAATAAGGAACTGGTTTATCATTACTTAAAACTTAGTAGAAATGTATTGCAATGCGTATTTTAAATATCCAACCTATGTATACACATGTATATAATGATATTCATTTATATGTTGAACAATTTTGATCATTTTCATTGATGTTTAAGTAAGAAAATGCCGTTCCTTATTCGATTTTGATTTATTATTTATAGTAAGTACATTCCAGTTCCTTATTCGATTTCAATAAGGAATAAGGAACCAGTTCCTTATTCCTTATTCAAACTGAATAAGGAACTGGTTTATCATTACTTAAAACTTAGTAGAAATGTATTGCAATGCGTATTTTAAATATCCAACCTATGTATACACATGTATATAATGATATTCATTTATATGTTGAACACTTTTGATCATTTTCATTGATGTTTAAGTAAGAAAATGCCGTTCCTTATTCGATTTTGATTTATTATTTATAGTAAGTACATTCCAGTTCCTTATTCAGTTTCAATAAGGAATAAGGAACCAGTTCCTTATTCCTTATTCAAACTGAATAAGGAACTGGTTTATCATTACTTAAAACTTAGTAGAAATGTATTGCAATGCGTATTTTAAATATCCAACCTATGTATACACATGTATATAATGATGTTCATTTATATGTTGAACAATTTTGATCATTTTCATTGATGTTTAAGTAAAAAAATGCAGGTTCCTTATTCGGCTTGAATACGGAATAAGGAACTGGTTCCCGTTTCCTTATTCGGTCGCGAAAAAGGAAATTGAGTTTAAATGAAAACAAAAATTAGGAAATGTACTAGATTGCATTTTTATATCACATAAATGTTTAATAAGTATACAGGCTTAAGGTTTGGTTGATTTGAAGTTAGAATTCGAAGTAGATAATGCCGGCTCGGGTTATTCAAAAAATCCTATTAAAACGCTGAGAAGAAACATGAATATGTATCGTTATACACAAATTAAATGTATTCTTGTTATTTAGCTTTGATTTAATTGAGAATTGTTTGCATTATTTTTCTTAAAAAGCTTAGTCAAATATGTCAAGCGTGAATAAGGAATAAGGAACCGTTATTTATTCCTTATTCGAATAAGGAATCGTGAATAAGGAATAAGGAACTGTTCCTTATTCCTTATTCGAATAAGGAATAAGGAACTAGGAAAAAGGAACCAACTTACTCTCCATTTTTTTTTCCAGTAACTGTGACATCGACCTTGATCTAACTGGTCCCAAGTGCAATATCAAGCTAGGCCCGCATGTAAGCTACCAACAAATGTTTCTCGCAAAATTGTGAGACTGTCAAATTAAAGCGATGCAGCCTAAACTAAAAATGTAAGTGCAATAATGTCCATTATAACTAAAGATATTCACCGGAGACCAGTTTTCTACCTTTAGGAACGACCTTACTTTATCCTTAAGTTTAATCTATATTGGTTGATGAAACTAAAGTTATGAACCGGAAACGACATGATTAATGTTGTTCTACTTTAAGTAATAATATTACAAAACTTGACCAACTGGCCCAAAAGCAATCCCGAACTAGGTCCTGATGCAAGGTGCCTACGCGAACACAATTTCAGTTTGATACCTTCATCCAAACTCAAGTTATGGGGTTTAAACTGTTTTTTCTAATTTTAGAAATTTACCTTGACCTTTACCAGACAGACCCATATTTAACCACAAGCTAGGTCTAGATGTAAGCTTGATTTGTAAAACATTTCATCAAGATTTGTCAATACACTCATACAAATTATTGACCGGAAAGCACATGTTTTTACACCGCTCACCCAATAGACTGCCCGCAATACTTCAAACAGATAACCAAATTGTTTAACTTTGTTGAAATCCCGTTTATACAAACAGATTCTGCTTATTGTGTCATTCAAAGATACGTCGTTAATTGCATTTACAAAATTGTATATATTTATATATATACATTTAACAGGTAGAGCTAATTGAGTTCTAAAACAATTATTTTGTTCCTGCGGTAATGTCCAACAGTGTTCGGGTCATTATATTTGTTGTAGCAGACAGACCAAGGGTAGACAACTCCATCCAGGGTTGCAAGCTTTTTTCTGTCCTCATGATCCATCGGTATGACAGTATAGGAGGTGTATCCACAGACAAGCACCTGCATGTGTAACATCCGTGGAATTTGTAGTTTAGGGTCAGTGGTGAAGGTGAATATAAAGGTTCCATCCCAGTGATTTTTTTGCCCAAAATTACCGCCGATATTCGGCTGCTTCCCAATTGCAAAAAATGACGTTTTTTCCCAAAAATCTGACCAAAATTTCCCAAAAAATGACCAAATTTTCCCAATTAAGCTAATAAGATTACAATGTCATTTAGCTTTAATTTTGTAGAACGAGTGCCGATCGAGCTTGTCGAGTCTTCGCCGAATGACAACTGACTTACGAATGTTTATTAGAAATGTTCACAGTGAATGTGCGTCACGGAAATCTGTGTTGGGAAATTCACAAAGTAAAAGCATTTAAGACGAGAACCGTTCGAAAATGGAAAGAGACAAACATGATAAATTGATTTGATTTATATGTTAGTGGATCTGTGTATATTCAGATTCATATGCATATGCTGCTTTATTATGTTTGTCACGCTGTATAGTTTGCTGTTTGATGAAATAGCATTGAACTGAGGATGTCAATTGTGCAAGATATTAAAAGGTAAATAAATGAAATGTATTATTTTAGCTCCATTTAATACAACATTAACACAGCAAGAACACAAAAGCGTGTTTGTTAATATTTTTGTTAATGTTTTCACCATATCATATATTACTTTAAAAAACATCCTGAATTAAATTCATTCGCTTAAAGAGATTATGATTAAATCATAATGGTAGATGAATATTGAAGAATCTATAGATTATTGCAAGTTTAATATGCATGTGGAAGGATATTCACTAAACGTTGTAAGAAGACATGAAAGCAACACTTTATAATATAAAAATGCTGTCAAACATGAACTTAGCAATTTTTATTCTGTTCTTATAATCATATTTATTATGTTTCCCAATTTCATGGTTTATCGCGCTGTTTTTCCCAATTTCATGGTTTATCGCGCTAATTTTCCCAATCCAAATGCCACAGGCTGTAACAAAAAAGGCAAAAAAAATCCCTGCATCCGTGGCCAGTGTGATCAGGTTGTGATGTGTTGGGTTATTGACGCAGATCCTGTCCCCAGCAGGACTCACTGGACACTTATACACGTCAATACATTAAACATGTCAGATAGGTAAATCAAGATTAAATACATCAAAACTTATATTCAATACAAAAAGATGAGATCGTAATATTTCATAATAGTGTTTTAAATAGACTTTTTTATTTAAATATTGGCATTTACATATACTTACAAAACGTTCAGTAATTACATGTTTAACATATATCATACTCAAAAGTAACCTTCTGTATCCGCATGAAGCTTTTTTAAAAGTATACAAGACATAATGTAATGGTACAGGGCAGTGCCAGACGTGATGTACAACGCTGCATGAAGGTCAGCAAAACCGACATTATCATGCCGTAACTGCAAACCTCCTCTTTTTTTATAAGCTGTCCATTTCTCACAGATATGAACTGCATATGTCTGTAAACAGTCACTCACAACTACCTTACTGGATGCAGGTTGACAAATGCCACAAAGAGACCCAGACACGCCACAGTGGCTTACTACATATTGATGATCAAAGAGCTTAACTCTGTTATTATGACTATTATCAACCACGGCTTGTCCCCCAGAAAGGCTGCAAATCACTGCCATGAAGCAAGTGAAAAAAAATTCACTGGATATTCTTACATTAAAAATGGGCATCTACTTCACTTTAAACACCTGGCCCCGTGTTCACTTAACGATTTTGCAATCGAAAATCGAATTTAACTTACATCAATTTTCATTTTTGCCTATCAACTACAATGGAAATCCATTTTCAATGTCAAGCAAAATCGATTTTCGATTGCAAAAAATGTTTTGTGAACACGGGGCCTGGTTTTGATTAATCACTATAATTCTCCCTAGACGTACTGTTTAAACCGGTATTCATCCGTGTCAATATCTGTCTGGAATTTCATTAAACACGAGCCCTTCACAGACATATCTTACACTCTTATATTTTTTTCCTGCTTACTATCAACTCAGTTTCTTTATTGCTATTTTAGTTCAGGTTCTGTACTTTTTTCAAAAGGATGTTGCAGTTCATCATTCAGTCTGATGCAGTTGTTATCGTCTTCCTTGAAAGGTTTGCAACATGGTCCTAATTTTACAAAGTTCTTTCAAGGTTGTATTTTCTAGCTCATGAAAGTAGCCTTAATTTGTTATGCATGTCTTGGATGTCTTGACGTTTTAAACCATATGACAATAACCAAAACAATATTCATAAGCACTATGCGCCCAGGTGAGCTCAACATTACAAAAGCGTTTCGAAGAAAAAGCAATTATGAAAGATGCCATGTTAACATGGCCATCCCCGCCGAAATGTGTTTGCTTGTATAAGAACATTTGTTTTAGAGAGTAGAATAATATTTGTAAAACATGGCACCTGTGTCATCTGTGACAAAACGGATACAAATTTACTATGAAATTAAATAAAAGGAGATAATTCAAAATCTACGGCCGATAGAGTTATGGTTCATGTTCACTGCACTTCTCCTAGTTGCCATATGTTTATATTTCTAGTTTCAATTAAATCCATTCAGTAGATTTAGAGTTATGCCCTGGACAAAAATTTACTTTGAAACTAAATAAGGGGAGATAATTAAAAAAATAAGGGGAGATATAAAAAAAAGGAAGATAGAGTTATGATTCTTAGTCACTGCACTCCTCCTACTTGTCATCTGTTAATATTAAAAGTTTCAAGTAAATCCTTTCAGTAGATTTAGAGTTATGCTCTGGACAAAAATTTACTTTGAAATTATGTAAAGGGAGATAATAAAAAAATTAAGGTAGATAGAGTTATGGTTCTTGGTCACCGACTTCTCCTGGTTTCCATCTGTTTATATTCTAAGTTTAAAGTAAATCCATTGAATAGATTTGGAGTTATGCTTCGGACAAAAATTTACTTTGAAATTAAATAAAGGGAGATAATTAAAAAACTAAGGTAAATAGAGTTATGGTTCTTAGTCACTGCACTTCTCCTAATTACAATCTGTTTATATGCTAGGTTTTAAGTTAATCCATTGAATAGATTAAAAGTACTGTTGTTCTCTGGACAAAGTTTCGGACGGAAGAACGGACAGAGACTAATACTATAACCCCTTCCGAAATTTCATTTGAGCGGGGATAAAAATGTGCACCTATTGAATTGTTATCGAGTAAAACTAAATATGTCATAAACTACTTTTACTTTTAAACATACAAAAAAATTAAATGTGAATCTTAACAATCGTGTTATTATTATTCCGATCAACAACGCGCATAAACTACTATACTTGTGGTGTGAGCACCAAACTAAGACATGCATATTTTTAACTTTAATCACAGAAAAAACCCACTTTGTATTGTTCTTGAGATACGCTAGATTTAAGTTGATTTTAGTCTGTGTGAAACCTTGTTATATTCCATACAAAGCAACAAATCAGAGGGAATATGTAGGATTCACCAAGGACGGAGGTCTTTTTGTCCATAAACAAAAGCTTATCAGATGTCGTACACATGTACTTTTAATGTACAGAATTCACATTTGCAATGATTGATTCTTGAAATGCAGGCATTATTCAACGTTTAAAAGAATAGTAGTTATGACTCGTTTTTGACGCTGTGCATATTTCAAGTTGATACATATGTGTCTTGTTCTGTGAAAGCTGGGCATAATGCATGTGCGTAAAGTGTCGTCCCAGATTAGCCTGTGCGGACTGCAGGGACGACACTTTCTACCTAAACTTGATTTTCGGTAAGGAGGGACTTGCTTGAAACTAAAAATACCATAAAAGCGGAAAGAGTCGTCCCTGATTAGCCAGTGCGGACTGCACAGGCTAATCTGGGACGACACTTTACGCACATGCATTATGCATAGTTTTCACAGAACAAGACACATAAGAACCTCGCTCTGGGACGGGGTTAATGCATGTGCATAAAGTTTAAGTCTGAAACGGAAAACCAGGGACAACACTCTGTTTTTAAAAATTGTTTTCGTTTGAAGACAGTCTCTACTAAACGAAAACCAAGACTAACTGGAAAGTGTCGTCTCTGAAAAGCCTGTGCGCAAACACTGGCTGCACAAGCTGTGGGATGAAACTTTACGCACATGCATTAAGCCCAGTTCTTTTATGAAAGAGGCTCATTGCTACAAATTAAAAAGATTTGGCTAAGAAATATCAGTTACAAAGTAATAATTGTTTTGTTCAAATACTAGAGTAACTTAGATATTGCATGTTCAACTAGATTGCCTTTAATGATATTGAGCATGTCTTGTGTTATATCTCTTTTTTTCAGATTTCTTTAAATAATCTATATATTTGACGATGCTGCGAAGCAGCTCGTCAAAGTTATCATACCATGAAAAAAAATTCACAATGGCGACCTATGTAAAAGACCGAGCCAGTCCGATTGAGATAGCTCGATTTTTCTAATCGGCATACCTCGCTAATTATCATTGATAAAGGTATAGGAAGCTCAGCTATAAAAAGGACAGCATATTCTGGGAACAAGATTTAATAATAGTTTGATAACGTTAATTTTAAATCAGCTATATTCAATCCATTATGTATTTATAGATCAATGAAACAACTATGCATTTTCTGTATTGTATTTGACATTTGTCGTGATTCAGTAAATAAATTGCGAATGAAAACGTGTAGATTTAACTTTCAACGCGATCACGAGTGTAAAGAAAAAGAATTATTTCGAACCTGCCATATGTAAACGTTGTAGCGACTATGGTATATTAACAGCATAATAGCCGTATGACAGCTGTGAAACTCGCTCTTATGCGTGCTTTCTCATTTTGTATATTTAATAAACATTTCAGAAATTACACAGCCACATCAGTACACAGGTTATTAGCGTGTGGCTATGATATTAATTAGTGAAAACATCATTTTGAATGATAAATAATCATATTATGACGAAAAATCTATATATTTGATAGTGATTTTTTTTCAGAAAAGTTGATTTTTCTTATAATAAGATTATCTATCATTCAAAATGATGTTTTCACTAATTAATATCATAGTCACATGCTAATCACCTGTGCATCAGTGTTCATACTATGTTTGATAATTCATTTGTTTGTTGGATATTGTTTGCTGTTTTTAACACATATTAGGTCATATCGCGGAGATTTAGTTTACCCTTCCATGTGTTAATGGGCGAACTTACGTATTCAAGTGCTCTTACTACTATGTGCTCATAACTACTTTCGGGAACCATCATGAAATTATTGCCGTACTTAACGAACAAACATGCCTAAGCTTATTGAATTAGAGAAAAAAAAACAATAATCAAAAGAGAAAAATATATGTTCATGCACATGGGCATGTGAAATCACGTTCGTACACATATCATCATTAACTTAGGAAAAGGAATTAACGAAATATAAAGTTTGGTATGATATACATGGGTGAAATTAAAGAGCATGGTGTAATTAAAGAGCATGTCAAGTTTATATGCTGAAACGTAATGTTATAACCCACAAACGTTTTACTGTAACAGAACGTTTTTTTTAAAGATAAGTGGTTCAGAAAATACACGTCGAATATCTTTTTAAAGATATTTAAGTTATATTTGATTGAGAATGAAACCTGCCTTACAGTTTCACTGAATGGATCAAGTTCCCCACGGGTACTACTTCCCCGTACCCTCAATTTTTTTTTCGTACCCTACATTTGTCGTACCCAGTTTTTTCATACCCAGTTTTTTTTCGTACCCAAATTTTTGCTCGTACCCAAATTTTGTTCGTACCCAATTGTTTTTCCTACCCCATTTTTTTCGTACCCATTTTTTTTCGCATAATTTTTTTACCCAAAATTTTTGTACCCATTTTTTTCCTACCCAAAATTTTCGTACCCACATACACAATTGCGGTGATGTAGATAAACTTAAATAGATGCTTTTATATCAATCCTCTTCAAAAGCATCGTCACACCAGAACTGTCAGTACTTTGATTAAACTAATCATCGGTTTGTCCTTAATAACACAGAACAACAGGCTTGGCGAAATTGCCGGTCCGTCGGTCCTGACCGGCAAATTTTCATTTGGTCCGGCAGGTTTAACCAGAATGTCGGTCCTTGTGACCGGCAAAATAAATGTGCAATGAATGCAAACATATCATATTTTTTTCAAAGTTGAAAATTCGAAGAGCAAACCCTTTACTACAGTCTACATCATGAAAATGAAATCGCTCATTGTGTTGATGTTTGCAATAAGTTTGTTACGTACAATTAGCAAATCCAACTGGTTACACAACACCTACTTCAAACTCGCAAAATCGGCAACTGCTTTCGCACATTTTAATCCCTTTTGTTAAAACATCGCAGTCTACACAGGGTCAGTAAAACCGCTAAGCGTGTTTTCACAACACTCACACATTCTTCGCGATATCATTCTATTTAAATTTACCACGAAACATTTAACAGAAATTTAATACACGCACGCTTTCCATGCGTTTGACGTGACGTTGTACATGTAGGGAATAATTTGCGCGCGCTTTTCTGGAGAGAAAGGATTAAAACACACTGTACATTTGCAGTTTATTTGAAGAATGTGATAACGTCGAGTAAAAATTAAATTGTGGAGAGTGTTTCGGAATACAAATTTAATTATGCCCATTTGAGAATTCAACAAAACACGGAATATGGACCAGTTTCTAGGACGCTCATACTTCGGAACGATGCGTTTTTTTCCGAATTTTCTGAGAAAAAAAGGGTTTATCTTAATGTACATAGTTGTGTTGTTGTTTTTTTTTCGGTCCGGCTAAATTTTCTCCGGACCGGCACATTTTCTGAAATGCCTGTCCGGATGACCGGCAGTTTTTTTCCAATTTCGCCAAGCCTGGAACAACAATTGAATCATTATAGCATGGAAATTGCATAGTGTTGACTTTAAAAATCCAAAGCATGTTAGCATACTGAATTGATTGTCATAAAACATGATCACATCAAATCATAACAAACAAGAATCTCAAATTTAAAAAATGTGATAATATTCAAAAGGTCAAAAATAATAAATTATAAATCAATCAATGAAGGCAATATCTTTGTACGAACGATATTTGTTTTAATTAACACGCTCGAAACACATAAAACATGAATCACACAATACTGTACCACACACATTTGAACAACGGCATAAAATTAATACGCAATATATTGCGCTTACAGAATGGGAGCATCTTTGCATGGATTTACACACTTGTTTAGGAAATAATTGCTTAAATGTTTATCACAAAAATATATGTTAATACTGCAATGGTCTTTACTTAAATTCTACTATCAAACAAGATTTCAGAAGGTTATTTTCCACACCTATGTTGACATGATCAAAAGAAAATAAGTCATGGGTAAAACAATTTTTGTTTTATCGAAATAAATTTGCTCCGTAGAGTTTTTCTCAAAACAAATGATAGGGTGTTTGAAGGATTTATCAACTTAACATAAATTATCAGGAATGTTCAATGTTTAGTTTATCATTATAAAGACTAACCCCTATTATTCAATCGTTGAGACTTAAAGTACAGAGTATCTTCTGGCCTGTCTTTCACACTTGTGAACTTCTCGTTGTGAAACATTTCATCATTGCCATGAGTTTCCTTCACCATTCGGCTGCCTTCTGTACTGTCTGTGATCTTAAGGTTATCAAAGTCTGCAAGACCGTAGTTGGCCGTTCCTAAGGCAACAAAGCCGTTCTGTGGTGCAGGGCTGACTGGTGCCTTGATGCTGAAGACTTGCTGACCATTCAGTGTACCGGTCACTTGGCCATCCTGTAATAGAAGGTACTACACTACAGTATCTAAGACTAATTAACAAAATATCGAAGGAAGCAGAAAAACTTGGAGACTATTGTAATGCATAAGATTTACACAAGATCATTTTAAAGCTTTTTATTTCAGCTTGAATACAAATCCTTAGGCTTATTGAAGCATTTAGCACAATAGCAACTAATAAATAAAGAAATCTTATTTGCTCGTTAGTTTCACTCATCACACCTTAAGAAGTTCAACAAGTTTTGAAAAGTAGAAATATTCGCTAGGCGGTACCTTCACCAGTAGCCCCATCTTATACCAGGCATTGGTGGAGATGTTCATTTCCTGATTGTACAGCTCCTTGGTCCTGGCTATGTATAAGAGATACAAACAATTATAACCCAGACATTGATAAAGGAACAATTATACCCATAGATGGGTCAAGGAACAAATATAAACAATACATGGATTAATAAAAAATTACACCCATCAATTGATTAAGAAACAATTATAACCAAGATATTGAGTAAGAAACAATTACACCCCAAAACGGATTAAGGAACGATTATAACCCAGAGATTGATAAAGGGACAATTATAACCCAGACTAATATAAAGGAATAATTATACCAAGACATCGATTAAGGAACAAATATCATCCAGGCATAGGTTAAGGTACAATTATTAACCACACATTGATTAAGGAACAATTACTACCAAGTTGTTATTGATTAAGGAACAATCTTTACTCTGACATTGATGAAGAAAAAATTATTAACTAACATGGATAAAGGAACAATGAAATTGCGAAAGGAACATCATGACATTGATTTTTGGAAAAATATTAAATTGATTTACGGATAAATAAGAAATTGATTAAGGAACAATATGAAATTCATTAAGGAACAATATAAAATGTTTAAGGAACAATATGACATTGAAAATGGAACAATATCACAATGATTAAGAAACAATATGACATTGATCAAGGAACAATTTGACATTGATCAATGAACAATATGGCATTGATCAAGGAACAATATGAAATAGATCAAGGAACAATTCGACATTGATCAAGGAACAATTTGACATTGACAAGGAACAATATGACATTGATCAAGGAATAATTTGCCATTTATCAAGGAACAATATGACATTGATCAAGGGAAAATATCACAATGAATACGGAATTATAAAAATACTGGCATCATATAATGAAAATATATATTACAAAGTTGTATTTAATATTTCTATTTATAACAATAACATCTACGACGATATAAGAAAAATTGCCATTACAAAGACAATACAAATTGCACCTGGCAAAAGTCAGACAGACATACCGACAGTTGTCAATTTTGAATCCAGTTTAAGCCTTGCTACTAAGATGCAGATGTTTTCTTCGCATTGTGGATGTCACTTTGTATCTTATTACATAATATTTTATCATTTAAAGATAATCAAAAATTTGATATTATTTACTATAACTTTCTTTAAAGTAATGAGATCTTTTGACCTCTATTATTGAAAAAGTCTACATGGGAAATTTTTGAATTAGACAAAGTGATTTATCCATATTGTGAAAAAAAAAATTGAATCAAGGCTATTGTCAAGCAATATGGTCCCCTACCGGTTCCACCATTGTCAGAAATTCCACCATTTTCAGATCATTTTTTTTGTGGTTACCATAGCAACCACAATTTTTGACCTAGGAACAAAATGAAATGACGTGCATAATGTCCATATTGCCATCTATCCATGTTGCAAGTTTCATGAAAAAATATGAAGAACTTTTAAAGTTATCGCAGGATCCAGAAAACCACCATTTTCAGCAGTATTTCTAGTCTATTTGTTGCCATAGCAACCATAATTTTTGACGTAGGAACAAAATAAAATGACGTGCATAATGTCTATATGGCCATCTATCCATGTTTCAAGTTTCATGAAAAAATATGAAGAATTTTTAAAGTTATCGCAGGATCCAGAAAACCACAATTTTCAACAGTATTTCTAGTCTATTTGTTGCCATAGCAACCAGAATTTTTGACGTAGGAACAAAATGAAATGACGTGCATAATGTCCATATTGCCATCTATCCATGTTTCAAGTTTCATGAAAAAATATGAAGAACTTTTAAAGTAATCGCAGGATCCTGAAAAGTGTCACAGACTCACAGAGCGCAAACCATAGGTCCCCTCTGGTGAAACCGGTAGGGGACAAAAACAACTTTATTACGATAATATAATTTTGTATTCATGAATATTAACCATAACATAAAAATGACAATGGCTTTTATAGTAACAACTGACATTAAAAACGCCCACCTCATTAAGAATAAAACATCATACTTAATAGAATTATATATGATTCTCGTTTTTTAATCCAAATGAGAAATGATATTCATATTATGCAGGAAAATAAAAAAAATCTTTTAAAACTATTTATTTAATGATTTGGAATAAAAAAAATTGGAAACTATTAGGAAAAACACTAAATTGGGATTGAGAATGTGGGCCTTTATTTGGCCCCACATGAGAGGAGAAAAAAGCCCTGGCATTTAAATGGGAAGGTTAAGGAAGCCATTCCTACCCAGGTCTCCAGTGATGACTATTCCCTGTCCAGGGAAGATGAAGAAGAAAACACCCTCGGCAGCGAACGAGTCACAGCCACCCTTGTTGACCCTCGTCGCCACGTAAGCCCCTGATGTAGCATTCACTGTGCCAATGTAGACGTCTACCTCTACGTAAATATCAGACCTAAATACATGTATATACCAAATAATATTGACATTAATACAGTCTTAATAAATGTCAGACATCAATAATAGATAATCAACTGAAATTTAAATTAAAAGCTTAATCATCAGATTAATATTCTTATGCTGCCAGCGTTTCTGCAGCACGTTTAATTACATTTTAAAGTAAAATAAAATATTTTGTAAAATAAAGTTAACCTCATATACCAATAGCAAAACATTTCAAGGCTAGATATGGTATAGTAACATTTCAAGGCTAGATGTGGTATAGTAACATAGATTTTAAGAGATACAAAATGCTCATATTTTTGTGTGGCACAATATATGCCATTTTAATTTCCTGCAACAAAATCTATTCATACAGCACACAAACACTAACTTGGTTCATGAACATGTGTTGAATATATTGTCGCGCAAAAACCCCCCAAAAAGCGTTTTGTATCTTGATAAATTTATGTTACCAGATTACATCTAGCATTGAAATTTTTGCTATTGCTATATTAAAGGAACATTGATTTTTTTAGTGTAAACTTTATTTTTTGAAATATTGTACAAAATTTGTTGATTTTGAGGGTTTATGGGCTTTAATTGATACAAGCAGTAATACAACACTTAAAGTGATATTATGGGCATCTAACAGTATATGATATCATACATGCCATAAATTTTCACACCAATTCAAGGACATTGAGCTCAATTTTCTGGGATATTTGCCCATTTTCCGGGACATGTATACATATAGCAATATATATATAGACAAATATGCATTTTTGGTACGCATTTTTTTCACATCGTAAATTGCTAAGTTCGAAAGCCTATCGGAAATATACTAGATCTGGTATATTAAAGCCAATTTACATCCACATGAAACAATGCCGCCTTTTCGGTTTGACTGCGAACGTGAGACAATCGATATGATAACAGGACCCCTGTTAATTGATCTATTTTGACACGTAGCGTAGTCACCTATTCGGGTAGGCATTGCCATGGATACGCTGCGGATTAGTGGGAACACAGATTCGATTAGCAGTTAAGCCTAAGATAAGGTACATGTATATATGCATTTTGTAAAATCCGGGACATTCGCCAGATTTCCGGGACTGCGAGACATGTTCTTCATTTCCGGGACAATCCCTGACAATCTGGGACGTATGGCATGTATGGTTTATGCTATGTTTATAGGTGTCTATCGCACCCGTTGTTTATTTTTGGTGTTTTCACATCATAAACTCTTATATTTGTTAATGCAGCATCAATATACTTAAACAATATCCCAGAAAGAGAAAAATAATGCATTTGAATAGCAACCGTACTTTCGTTTTGACAACTGACGACAGAAATGATTCCATGTACGATGTGAATCTAAATTTTGTTTTAGTGCAGATTCATACCACACAAAGACACTATTTTGATTTAAGGATCAGTTCGGCTTAGAGGAATGAACAGTCATGTAAAATATTGAATATACTATATATTTTTTATACACAACTGGTAGCAAGATGAGCTGTAGATAATTGGTTAGTTACCACATTGTAACTACCTCCTTTGACCTGTTAATTCTTTTCAGCTAAATTCAACAGTGAAAAATGCGCATAATATCACTTTAAGTTCACACAGATTGTAGACTGCACATTTAAATAAAGTGACATATCATAGAAACATGAGGAATGTTTTGATAATATTACATGCAAATGTATATATTTTAAAACTGTAATCATGATGTTTTGCCTTAAGCCTATTTAGAGATGTATAATATAACATGAAACAGAGGAACAAATACGAATTTTTAAACGTCAAAGGTTATTTCACCCTTAATTATTTGATCAAGAGATGCAGTTGTCAGAAACACAATGCCCCCTATTGTGCCGCTTTGAAGCCATAAATTTGACCTTTGACCTTGAAGGATGACCTTGACCTTTAACCACTCAAAAAGTGCAGCCCAATGAGATACACATGCATGCCAAATATCAAGTTGCTATCTTCAATATTAAAAAAGTTATGACAAAACTTTAATGAATTTTGAAGTTTTAGGAAAGAAAAATACAACGATATTTGACCTTTGACCTTGAAGGATGACCTTGACCTTGACTTTTCACCACTCAAAATGTGCAGCCCCGTGAGATACACATGCATGCCAAATATGAAGTTGCTATCTTCAATAATGCAAAAGTTATCAAACTTTAACCAAGATTAAAGTTTTGGGACAGAATGACAGACAGACAGACAGACAGGCCAAAAACAATATGCCCCTAATCATTTGATCCGGGGGCATAAAAATATGGATTTATTTTAACGCATGTCAGTGGAGAAGATATTGTAAATATAACATTATTAAAATTGTTATCAAATTTACCTAATAAAACTATTAGATAAAGCAAAAGATCAAACTAAAAATAGTTTGTCTTGAGAGAAAAAATTTACATGGTGAGATGACCGACCTTCAAGAATATTAACCAAAGCAAATATTAAGAATCCATCACCAATACAATTATAAGAAAAAAACTCATTCAAGGGTCAAGAATGATACTATTTGAGCTCATGTAAATGTAAAGCAGATACAACACATTCACACTCAACACTGGAAATAGGTTAATTAACTAAATAAAAGCATTTTCTCTCACCAGCTGAAATCTCCAAGGATCCCGATGGGAAAAACCAGGTCTATAAATAGACACCAGTAAATGGGGTTTTCAATCACGGTCTGACGGAGAATGCGTGAATGGAAGACATCTTTTGAAGCAAGCACTTCGAATGAACCGACTTGGGGCGAGAAATTAAAGGGTTCCTTGTAGAGTTCATAGGCTGAAGAAAAAAATGTGGGCATACTTTAGGGGGCACATTGTTGGGGCATAATGTAGGGGATATACTTTAGGTGCATAATGTAAGGGACATACTTTAGGGGCATATTGTAGTAGGTGAGGCCCTGAAGGGGTACACAGTACTCGGTCTCTAGGGCACAAACTGTAGGGGACAAACTGGCAAGGACATTATATAGGGAGTACATTGCAGGGGGCTACAATGAAGGGGATATATTGTAGGGGCAAACACTAGGGTGCAAAGTAGCATTGCAAATTGTGACTTCATTTATAGTTCTTTCACAATGAGTATGGTACTTTAACAAGCACATGCAAAAAAAAGGTAACTATATACCTATGTATATAGTGGTATACATTCTATACAATGAATGCATGTTGAAAAACAGTTGTGTTTGCTAGGTCATGTCAAGGCTGGGTGCATCAGCTATACACATAGAGATTGCCAGAAAAATGCTCATTATATGAACTCTGAGAAAACTGGGTTAAATGTATGTGTGTAAAGAGTTGTCACAGATAAGCCTGTGCAGTCTGCACATGCTAATCAGGGGCTTCATTTTCCACATACACTAGATTTTTGTTTAAAATAGACCTCCTTTAAACGAAAAAGTCCATACAAGCGGGAAGTGTCATCCCACATTAGCCTGTGTGGACTGCACAGGCATATCTGAGATGACCTTTTAATTAATTGTTTAGTCCCCATTTTCTCAGAAAGCCGCTTATTTGATTAGGCCTATGAAGAGTGACAAATAAGATTCATTTCTTTGTTATGTTTTCGTGCCACAAGTAATTATAGAAAGTGTGCGAAGCAAAATATTTCAAGACATTTTTATTGTAATCTTCACATGAATAGGCAAATATACATTACTTATTGGATTGCAAACAATCGATGAAAACAATTATTATTAATATACCATTATAATTCCTTACAGCGACAGGTAAACAAAAACAATGTGCCACCTAAAACATCCAATCTATAAATGCAATAAGCTATAAAGAGGGTTATACAATCTTGTGAAGATGCATGCAGAACAGAATAAGCAACTTCAACAATCCAAGGTTATACATTGCCGTCTGCTTATACCAGCTTGTGTTTCCGATGATGTTAAAAGGACTTGTTTCTTTCTGGCTGCACCAAAATATGGGCGCTTCCAAAACCATCTGGCGTACAACGTAACCATGGGAACTGCTTGTTTTAATGACCTCAAAGGCTCCAATTTGCTGGGCAAGGTTAAAGGGCTCCATGAACTCTTGATATGCTGTTCGCAGAGGTAACAAAAAGTTCAGCTTAAAAGGGGCAGTTTGGTGACATAACAGAGATAGGGAATTTAATCCCTTACCACTTAGATATATATAAAACCCTTTACCACTAAGATACGTATTTAAACCTTTAACACTTAGATACATATTTAACCCTTTACCACTAAGATGCATATTTAATCCTTTATCACTTAGATAAGTATTTAACCCTTTACCACTTAGATACTTATTTAGCTGAATTTGAAGTCCCTTAGAAAGTTATATTTAATAATAATATTTAATATAAGACCTTTCTTACTAAATTCACGTTTTTAAAGCTTAAAACCCTTAGATTATGATGAGCTGCAAACAGCATAAAACCTGAACAGACTGCGAATTACTCGAAGGCTGTTCTGGTTTTAACCTGTCTGCACATAGCCATTATTACTTTGTTTATAAGTGGGAAGGAGTTAAAGGTGCATAGTGTAGAGATAACAGAGAATAAAGCTTTAAGGGAAAGTGTGGACATGTACCAGTGAATTAAGAAGCAATCATTTGTTTGGTAACAGAATGGAGGTCACATAGGTCGCCAATGCAGGTAAGTCATATCATATTTGTCAGTAAACTTTCTCACACTTTCCCTGGGTAAGCTGCTTTAACAGTGGTTATACTGTTCACATACTTGTACCAGTAACTGACAACTGCCTGATGTGATTAAGAGCTAAGGGAATTGCCGAAGACATATTTTCATTACCTATCCGGATTATTAAAGTTATTTGGCATGAACAGGAATCGTTATGACCGTCCTCAGATTTGTAGTCTAGCACTGCAGCAATGAGCTAGTCGACCAAAGTTTGATGTTAAAGGTGTGAAAACGAGAGGGCAATGATGACCCTGAAACGCTCCCTGAGTTTCAGTTCAACAAATACGCCAAACTGGACCTAGTGACCTATGTTTCGGACACACATGACTTGGTCTAGGTATTGTGACAAACAACATTTCATCAAGATTGAGTCATGAATGTTTCTGCTTTAAAATACACAAGGTTTTTGGGCCATCCTTAAAAATTCTTTTGTTTGGCATAACCCGACCGACCCACTTAAATCAGCCCGACTGAATATTTTTTTGACACTTTCCAAAAAAACATTTTTTTTGCTGCCTGAAAATTCTTTCCGCTAAATTTTGCATTTCCGCTTTTTATCCTTTCCAGTTATTTGCGTCATTTAATTGAATGCTCTTTCAAGGATATCTAGAATAGCAATTAACAAAAGGCGCACGGTATTTATTTGAGTCGCCTATTTATTTGACATATGCATATGCGATTAATTAAACTTTAAATACAATTAAACCGCTCCTGTTTTTCTCGCATCCCTTTAATTAAAATACGCTGCTGTCGTTCAGGATAGTTTGGGAGTAAAAAAATTGATAAATTATCACCGTTCAATTTAATTCGGCAATCAGCAGAGATGTGTAATATTATCGCCATATAACTAATTATTTAATTATCACTCTTTAATTCAGATCAGTAAATATTCGGAAGAAAGATGAAAAGTGGTCAGCTTAGAAATATTTATTGACGGGTATTGTCTCGTTTTTGTTTTACACAGAGCGCAAACCATAAGTCCCCTCCGGTTTCACCGGTAGGGAACTAATAAAGCAATAGAAAACAAATACTTCATGCAACTTTATTTGTTCATGCACAACTTCATATCATAAGAAACAATGCATGCTAGTTTGAATGTAGACAAGCCTATGGGAACTGGTACACGGGACCAAGAGACAGAATCCAGTTTACCACCCACTTGCTGCTTCTTTGCAGGGGGATAGACAATGAAATGTGTCTCATAGTAATTTAGTGATCCTTGTTGTTGAAAAACTGGGCTTAATGCATGTGCGTTAATTGTCATCCGAGATGAGCCAGACTATCTCAATAGGCTAATCAGGAACAACACTTTCCACTTTTATGGAATATTCCATCTAATACAGGTCTCTCCTTTACAAAAAACCAGTGAAGGTGAAAAGTGTCGTCCCTGATAAGCCTGGGCAGCCCGCATAAGCTAATCTGGGAGGGCACTTCATATGCATAAGTTTTCCCAGAAGGAAGCTCAAGTAATAAAGAGCCTGAAATACTTACATTCAAAGTCATCCATGTAGGGTAATGGGAAGGGTTTTTGTGGCGGCACATTGTCGTAGTTACCCTTCTGTCTGCCCTCCAAGGTTGATAGCGTGTACACCTCATCTACCCCTAGACTCAGTTGGACTGTTCCATTTCCTGTGACCTGAATGTGCGATAAAAACATGTACAGCACATCTACCCCTAGACTCAGTTGGACTTTTCCATTTTCTGTGACCTAAATGTGCGATAACACATGTACAGCACATCTACCACTAGACTCAGTTGGACTGTTCCATTTCCTGTGACCTAAATGTGCTATAAAACATGAACAGCACATCTACCCCTAGACTCAGTTGGACTGTTCCATTTCCTGTGACCTAAATGTGCGATAAAACATGTACAGCACATCTACCCCTAGACTCAGTTGGACTGTTCCATTTCCTGTGACCTAAATGTGCGATAAAAACATGTACAGCACATCTACCCCTAGACTCAGTTGGACTGTTCCATTGCCTGTGACCTAAATGTGCGATTAAACATGAACACCTCATCTACCCCTAGACTCAGTTGGACTGTTCCATTTCCTGTGACCTAAATGTGCGATAAAACATGTACACCTTATCTACCCCTAGACTCAGTTGAACTGTTCCATTTCCTGTGACCTAAATGTGCGATAAAACATGAACACCTCATCTACCACTAGACTCAGTTGGACTGTTCCATTTCCTGTGACCTTAATGTGCGATAAAACATGTACAGCACATCTACCCCTAGACTCAGTTGGACTGTTCCATTTCACATGAAGACAGGCAGGTGGGCAGTACTCAGACAGGCAGACAGACCACAGGAGGGAATATAGTATTTTTATATATATATATATGTTTTTATAGCATATATAAAAAATATATATAAACAAGAGATGTGTTTGTCAGAAACACAATGCCCCCTATTGGGCCGCTTTGAAGCCATAAATTTGACCTTGAAGGATGACCTTGACCTTTCACCACAAAAAATGTGCAGCTCTATGAGATACACATGCATGCCAAATATCAAGTTGCTATCTTCAATATTGCAAAATTTATCCCAAAACTTTAACCTTGGTTAAAGTTTTAGGACACACACAATAACACAATGACAGACAGACAGGCCAAAAACAATATACCCCCGATCTTTAGATCCGGGGGCATAAAAAACGTGATTCCCCTCTGTGAGACAGACAGATGCAAAGATGAGCATGATGAATCCACTTATTTGTGTTAGTTGGAAGGTATTATAAACACTACCAAGACGTACAACCTTAAACACCAATGACAGCATGCATTCACAAAATGGTTATGGGTAAGATAATTTTACCGGTATTGTTCCCATGTCTTTGAACAGTATTGAGTCTTCACCATCAAAACCAAGTTTGCTGTAGCGGACAAACAGACTCGGCAACTCCGCCTTAAATAAAAAGAATCAGTATGTTCTTTCACCAACTAACATCACAGATTAGATTTACACTGTATCTGTTAATATTCCATTAAAGTAATGTTAACAAATCTATTATGATAAAAATTACCCTTGCATGACACTTTGCCGCAAAAAATTATACCAGCTATTTGCTGTTTTGAGGTTTCAAAGATAATATGGTGTTATATTTTAAGAACAATTTTATCTTTCAAAAAGTATGATTTATGTTTAACACAAAGGTTGTAAGTACAAGTTCACATGCTTCTATTGATTAGGGTACAATAATTCATATACTGCTATATCATTAATACTTATGGGCATGAAATTTTGTGCTTTTTCAAACAATGCCTTTTTTGGATACATAACATTTAAACATATTTCTAATATTTTGACAAAATTACGAAAATAAAGGTCTTTTGCCAAAGTAATTGTGTTAATTTTAATTAAGTTAAATGTGTGGATCAGTAAATGTATACAATCAGCAAACTTTAATGTTCCACGAATAATGGATGATTATTAATTAACCCTTTACCACTTAGATACGTATTTTCACGCATTTGTAGTCCCTAAGAAAATTAATTTTAATTAAAGACCTTTCTTACTAGATTCAAATTTTAAAGGTTTCATTTCCAAACTTAAGATACTGATGAGCAGCATAAAACCTGAACAGACTGTGAGTTACTCGCAGACTGTTCTGGTTTTATGCTGTTTTCACATAGCCATCTTCACTTTGCTTCTGAGTGGCAAAGGGTTAAGTACTGAAACTGGACAGTGTGTTGAAGACTACTGTAGGCATGAAAGACATTAATTTTCAACGTAACCACGCAAACATCCTGCCTCTGTTTTGCAATCGAGGTAAATTCAGATACTACAATAAGGGGGTTACATCACACTGTGTTTCTAGATGACAGTACTGTATTTGATATAAATTCAACTTGCCAATGTGATGAAAGTTAGCGAGAACAGAGACTTGCAGAACTGTAACTGATATAAACTGAACTTGACAATGTGATGAAAGTTAGCGAGAACAGAGACTTACAAAATATCCCGTCAGCTGAATGGAGATGTTTTGAGGCTTGACTTACAAAATATCCCGTAAGCTGAATGAAGATGTTTTGAGGTTTGACTTACAAAATATCCCGTCAGCTGAATGGAGATGTTTTGAGGCTTGACGTCGTACTCTGGCAGAAACGGACGGATACACACAGAATGGTTGCGACTCTGAAAGTATGGATCGAATAAGTAGTTAATTAGTACATGATTGTACTTGGAAACATATTTGGATGATAAGTGAAGAAAGTATATTAAGTTAAAACTGAACAAAGTATATTGGATTTAGGTCTAGAAAAAGTAGTAAATTTGTAATTGGATTTGTACAGTTTTGGATGATAACTGAACAAAATATATTGGGTTTAGGTTAAAACAAACAAGTGAATCTCTACTTGTATTTTAAGCAAATGCATAAAGCCCTCTCATGATCGCTCCGCCCACTAGAATTGATCCACCAATCAGCCATCGATTAATCGGGCGCACTCGTTAGCAACGACCAGTCCGCCATTTTCTAGACAAGCTACATGTTTAGGTTCACTTTTATTCCAACGAGTTTCTTTTGTTTTCCTCTTTAAAAAAACGATTAAAAATGGTTAAACGGTGTCAATGGGGATTACGTAACTCGGACAATCGATATCCTGAAAGATTAGTTGGTGACATTTAATTTATATCGTTTCGAAAGCCGAAAAGAGATCTTGAGAAGTGTAAGAGATGTATAAATACATGCGGTCGTCACCACAAACAACTGAACGTCAACACTGTCAAAGACAATTAAAATATATTTTTATTGGATATACTTACAGATTTAAATAGTTTATGTTATCGATCTGATTATCACATAATATTTCACTTTTTTTAAATAGTTTTATCAGTTACTAGGTCAGAAGCGAGGTTCATCTGCATTACTTAAAGAGAAATAAAACCCAGCATGAAGCCTAATTCGTTACCATGGTTTCTATGACAATAGTCAGCTGGATGCCATTCCAACTGATTAGGGACACCATACTGCCTCCATCTTTCAATAGGGACGACCCAGACCCCTGAGCAGTGTAATACCAGCCCTGATGAGTGAACTGAGTCATGTGGGCTGAATATAAACAATAAAACCTTACTAGAATAAATTACGTTACCATGGTTTCTATGATGATAGTCAGCTGGATATTGTCAAAACTGACTAGAGACACCATGCTGCCTCCTTCTTTTAGGAGAGATGAACCCGAGCCATGTTCGGTGTAGTAAAAGCCCCGATAGGTGAACTGGGTTGTATGGGCTGAATATAAAAACAAGGGGACAATGGGCCAAAAGTAATTGTGGAATTAATTATAAAATGTTATTAGTTTTAATGTTGTAATATAAATTAGGTTAAAAAATTATAAATGATAAATTGTAATATTGTAATATAAATTGAGCTCCATAAATGTGGATTAGTACTCTGATAACTAACATATATTAACCACTAATGATATAGTAACATATGATCCATAGATGTTAACAATTAATGATTTAGTATTCCATCTTATATTCCATATATATATAAGGGTAACAAATTATGACATAGTTACCTGTGATCCATATAGGAGCATCCACTCTATAGTAGCCACTCCATGGACTGTCTGCTGTCATAAGTCCGTCACGCGCAAAAGGAAGAGCCTCATAATAACTGGCTATCAGGTTCCAGGATATGGTGCTAAAAATAGCAACATATTAGAAGAGGAAAATGAGCTAAAAATAGTAACACGTTATAGCTGGCTATTAGGTTCCCAGAAAGTGCAATAAAAACTAACACATGATAGCTGGTTTGCCGCTATTTGGTTCCAAGAAAATTGTGCTAAAATAAGTAAAATAATGCAGAAAGCTTAAAGTCTGGTCATGCGCTATCCTGTCCGATATAAAGTTACACAAGAATCTGTGGTTTCATCAGAGGAAAGGGCAGTGAATACGCAGGCTAGCCAGGAGCTTTGATGGCCACATATAGCAAAAGACCCATGTTTGCATGAATCTTTTAAAATGAGGTTTTAATAAAATTGTGCTAAAACTAGTAACAGAGATAATATCTTGCTTTTGGGTTCCATCAAAGAGTGCTTAAAGAAACAATTTTTAGGTTTAAGGAAATTCTGCTTTATATTAGTTAAATAGCATTGCTTTTGTTCACATTTTTACTACTGTAATAATCTTAATCATCAACAGTGACATCATACAAGTCATAATCCGTACCTTGTCATAAAGCCATTCACATAATTCTGGTTGAGTATCTGAAACATGGATTGAATATGCATTTAAAATCTTCCACTTCTCAATAAAAATATTTTGTACGGGACGACACTTTACGCCTAAACTGAATTTTTGCTAAGAAGAGACTTTCTGTAAATGAAAAATACCATATAAGTGGAAAATGTCGTCCCTGATTATCGTTTGCAGACTGCACAGGCTGATCTGGGACGACACTTTATGCACATGCTTTAAACCCCCTTTTCTCAGAGCACTGTCAAAATTAAACATATGCTCATATATCAAGCTCAGACTTTCCAGGGTCACCCAGACAACAAATCATTAACAATTCCTACTTCCTATCAGGCCAGGTATTTACCAGCCTATTCTTAGACTTCAAATAAAGAATAGCCTTAGACGAAATAAAAATACCTCAGAATAATTTCAAGGTTTCACTGCCACACTAGACTTGATTTTCCAGCAGTTTTAGCATTTTTAAGTTTTACAAATATTCTCTTTTTTTTAGACTAAGACTAAGATTGGTTGGTGAATACAAGGCTTGGATTTCAATTTTTAAGCCTTTTCCTGGCCATTTTGGGAAATAATGCAATTTAAGGATGGGATTTTTTGCGCGGAAAGTCAACTAATTTTGGAAAAACTAATTGTGTATAACTCTTCATAATATTTCATATTAGAAGAAAAAACATCTTATAAATTATAGTTTTAAACTCTATTACTTGTAATTGAAATACAAATCTGTCAATATACACATTAGACATGTTTTATTTTTATGTTATTTTTTGATAGTGAATATTTTTATCATTTTGCTTTGAGAAAGGGTCCCTTTAACAGACGCATAGATACCACAGGAAAAGACGTAATTTCTTACCCTGGCCCAACATCCTGCTCCCACGTTATCATTGAAGGTGCTGTAATCTTCAGAGGACCACAGGGGCTTGCCTGTGTCTATGGCCATTTGAGTGGTTTTAGTTCCTGGATAGTGCACTCTGAAAATGGTCCGTGCTCTTTGAAAAGGGGGTTTAATGCAGTGTGCACAGCCTAATCAGGGACAAACTTTCTGCCTAAACTGGGTTTTTGTTAAGAAGAGATTTTCTGTCAACAAAAAATACCATGTAATGGGAAAGTGTCATCCCAGATTAGCCTGTGCAGCCTGCATAGGCTAATCTGGGATGATACTTCACACAAATGCATTAAACCCCCTTTTTACAGAGCATGGTCAAAATATCATGTGCAAAAACATCTAGGACTGTGCTGGTGATGAAATTGCACAATAATGTTTCACATTTTCGACAATGCGATTTTATTGAAAATGTTATTACACAAATAAACCCAATGATATGGTGACTATTAAAATAAATATTGTTCTAGCAAAACCGGGTTTTATGCATGTGCATAAAGTGTCTTCTCTTATTAGCCTGTGCAGTCCGCAAAGAATAATCAGGAGCGACACTTTCCATTTTCTTCTTAACAAAAATCCATTCTAAGCCCAAATTGTTGTCACAGATTTGCCTGTGTGGACTGCACAGGCTAGTATTGGAAGACAATTAATGCACATGCATTAAGCCCTGGCCCAATTCAAATATAACAAACATTGACAATCTTTGCATCTCAGACTTACTACATTATTTGTTCCTGATTTTTTCTGAAACATAAATAATTGTGTTTTTTTCTGAATATATAGAATCACAAAAAATATTTGAAATCCGTCCAAAAACATTTCATTTGTCATACAAAATGCAAATGAATAATTTGCAAGTTAGAAACCTCCTACTAACAATTTGTGTTATTCTTGTTGCATTATTGTTGACACATTTTTGTATATTGAAGAAAAAAACTTTCAAATTGACACGTTTGCACCAGGAAATACCTGGCAAAATAAAATTGATAAAACAATAGGTAATTAGAAACCTGTTTTAACCAACAGGTCTACCTATTAAATGTTAATGATAATGACAGTTAATTGCAATGTTTCCATCTGAAAAATCAGATAACCAGTTCAGTCGGATTCTTTTTCCTGAAATAGCCTGAAACATAGTTATACAAAAGTTTTTGAGGGTGTCATGCACTCAAGGAGGACACTTAACACTTTTTATGGAAATTTTATTTTAAGGAAGTCTCTTCTATACAAAAATCTCTGGTGGGTGGGAAGTTACATCTCTGATAGTCCTGTGCCAACTGCACAGGCTAATCTGGGACGACACTTTGCACACATGAACCCTTTGCATGCTGGGAAATTTGTCGTCTGCTAAAATGTCGTCTGCTGAATTTCTTTAATTAGCATTTTCTTCGATTTTTTTCAAAGAATACTATCAGAATAGCAAACAGTTTGAATCCTGATGAGACGCCACGTTCTGTGGCGTCTCATCTGGATCCGAACTGTTTGCAAAGGCCTTCAAGATTGGGTTCCAGCAATGAAAGGGTTAAACCCAGTTTTCCCAGAGTGAGGCTCAAAAGTGCTCAAATGATCATCTCTGAAATCACATAACAGTACCCAATAATATCCACAGCCTTTGCCAGTTCCTTGTCTGCCTGTATGTCAATTGCTATTGGTTCCCAGAGACCATCTGCTGCCACGATCTGCACCTGGTCCAGACCAGCATTGTCCAACATCTGCCTCAGGGTCTGTGGGACATTCATATATAATGTAACCCTATAGCACTTAAATATGTATTTTGAAGTGTTATCCCTTCGAAAGTTAAATTTTATTTAAGACCTTTAAACTAGGTTCAATGTTTGAAGGTTTCATTTCCATCCCTAAAATACTGATGGGCAGCAAACAGCATAAAACCTGAACAGACTGCAAGTTACTCGCAGGCTGTTCTGGTTTTATGCTGTTTGCACATAGCAATTTTCACTTTGCCTCTGAGTAAGAAAGGGATATAGGTTAGTCTCAGTGTCTGTGGTATTTAATATCAGGGGTTTCATGAAAGTTTTCAGTGCATAGATGATTTCACAAGAGCTGTCAGAGGACAGCGCCCTCGACTATTCGAGTGCTTGACAGTATAACGTAAGCCATCATGGGGTAATTGTTCAAATTATTCAATAAGGTCAAGGTAATAGCTCAGGTTTATTTTCCACAATCTATTGAACATTTGTAAAGACATTAAACAAACTAAATAGATTTTATTTCAAGTTTGATAGCAATAGCTTGGGTGGGAAGTTTGGACGGTCCTTCAAAAATAAAGTAAATAAATAAAAAATAATTGGGGGGGGGGGGGGGGGTAGGGGGGTATAATGTGGGGTGGGGTCATTTATTAGATGATCTTTCAAAAATAAATAAAGGAAACAAATAAAAAAATTGAGGGGGGGGGAGGGATTCTGGGTTTGTAGCGTGGGGTATTGTTTGGGTGGAATCCATTGTGGTATTCAGGTAAGTGTTGTTTTGTCAAAGTATTAATAAAATCTGATCATAAATAAAGAAGTTATGGCAATGTAACTAGAGTAATAGGAATATTGTAAATGGAAAAAGGGCCATAATTCTTACAAAATGCTTGATACAGTTGTCTGCCCTTGTTTATAGATGGGGGTCATGTTGGTAAAGAAGTTTGCAAAATATGAAAGAAATATGTCAAGGGACATTGAAAATATTTGAGGTGGTATGCAAACTTTAACACAGATTTATCAATAATATGCATATTCTAAGTGAAAAAAGGGCCATAATTCTTACAAAATGCTTGATACAGTTGTCTGCTCTTGTTTATAGGTTAGAGTCATGTTGGTTAAGAAGTATGCAAAATATGAAAGCAATATGTCAAGGGACATTGAAAATATTTGAGGTGGCACGCAAACTTAAACATAGATTTATCAATAATATGCATCTAAGTGAAAAAAAGGCCATAATTCTTACAAAATGCTTGATACAGTTGTCTGCTCTTGTTTAAAGGTTGGGGTCATTATGGTTAAGAAGCATGCAAAATATGAAAGTAATATGTCAAGGGACATTGAAAATAATTGGGGTGGTACGCAAACTTTAACATTTGCACGCTAACGCTAACGGGAACGCTATCGCAGACGCCGGGGTGAGTAGGATAACTCCACTTTATATATTTCAAATATAATAGGCGAGCTAAAAAAGTATACAATAAGACATGTTTTGATGAATATAATGGTCAAAATTAGAAGATGATTTACCTGCCTAAAAGGTCTTTATGAATTCCTTTTTTTCTGTTCTTTAGTTACCAATTTTGAACAGTATTTTAGTCATATCACAGAGGCCTGTTTAACTACTGAAACTCTTCCTGAGTGAGCTTTTGTGTAGGTAGTAAGTACATATTATTGTGTAAATACTTACAACTGCTGAACTTGAATAAGAGGTACGGGAGAAACACTTTCAGTTTTGTGGCTGGACCGGAAATCTTGGGATGGTATTCAACAGAGCTAGCTGGCCCACATATTGCAATTATTTAATCCTTTACCACTAAGATACATGTATGTACTTTGACACATTTGGAGTCCGTTAGAAATTTCAATTCAATTAAAGGCTTTTCTTACTAGATCCAAGTTTTAAAGGTCTCAGTTCCAACCCTTAGGATACTTGCAGGCTGTTCTGTTTTTTTGCTGTTTGCACATAGCCATGTTCACTTAGCATATAAATGAGAAAGGGTTAAAAATGCTTTTTTTATCAAGAAGATTTTGTGCATATTGAGCAAGATCACTGTAAAGTCCACATATATTTGAGCCTCAATCTGGAAAAATGGGGCTAAATGCATGTGCATAAAGTGTTAGCCCAGATAAGCTGGAGCAGTCCGCACAGGCTAATCAAGGATGACCCTTTCCTCCTTAGCTTGATTTTTGCTAAGAAGAAACTTCCTTTAAAAGAAAAATACCATTCAAGGGGAAAGTGTTGTCCCTCATCTGGGGCAATACTTTATACACATGCATTAAGCACAGATTTCTAGTGTTGTCCCTTGTCTGAGGGGATACTTTATGTACATGCATTAAGCCCAGATTTCTAGTGTTGTCCCTCATCTGGGGCAATACTTTATGCACATGCATTAAGCCCAGATTTCTGGTGTTGTCCCTTGTCTGAGAGGATACTTTATGTACATGCATTAAGCCCAGATTTCTAGTGTTGTCCCTTATCTGGGGTGATACTTTATGTACATGCATTAAGCCCAGATTTCTAGTGTCGTCCCTTATCTGGGGTGATACTTTATGTACATGCATTAAGCCCAGATTTCTAGTGTTGTCCCTTATCTGGGGTGACACTTTATGTACATGCATTAAGCCCAGATTTCTAGTGTCGTCCCTTATCTGGGGTGATACTTTATGTACATGCATTAAGCCCAGATTTCTAGTGTTGTCCCTTGTCTGAGGGGATACTTTATGTACATGCATTAAGCCCAGATTTCTAGTGTTGTCCCTCATCTGGGGTAATACTTTATGTACATGCATTAAGCCCAGATTTCTAGTGTCGTCCCTTATCTGGGGTGATACTTTATGTACATGCATTAAGCCCAGATTTCTAGTGTCGTCCCTTATCTGGGGTGATACTTTATGTACATGCATTAAGCCCAGATTTCTAGTGTCGTCCCTTATCTGGGGTGATACTTTATGTACATGCATTAAGCCCAGATTTCTAGTGTCGTCCCTCATCTGGGGTGATACTTTATGTACATGCATTAAGCCCAGATATCCCATAGCGTACCTCATATCTTTCTATACCTTTTCTAAATGCGCAACACCAGGGTGCAGAATAAACGGGGTTTTCAGAGATTTACACACAGGCTGAACAGAATTTAAACACACCATTAAGAACTTTTTTTTTTTCAAATATCTCAAGCTATTATAATTCATTTGCAAAAATCTTTAGAGCATAAAAGACAATTTTTCTTGCAGTTTGTGCCAATATCATAAGGTATAAGAACAAATCCTTAAGAACGTCTGAAATGGGTGACAAATTTTCACGTTGTGTGAAGCATAACTGTATAAATGCATGCAGTACACATATAATTTGTTAACAAGAACACATGCTTATTATATAAAGTAATACTGATGTATTTCACACTGCCTTAAGCAGCAAAAATATCTGTCTTTTATGCACTAGTTGAAATTCTTAAGAACAATTGCTTTAAAAAGTTATTCAAAAAAAAACCACCTAATACCGGTTCACACAAACTCAAGTGATCCTGCACCCTAAAGACCATAGAAGGCTCGACCCATGGTGACAGCTATATTGAGATGCCCGCAAGCATGCTCCGCAAGAAAATCATGGTTGAAATGCAAAGACATTACGGAAAAACAAATAAAACAAAACTATTTACCTTTATATATTTTGCATTGTATGGTCGCTCATTCCATACCTGAAATAAAAGTAAAGTTAAGTGGAGGACTGGTGGACATATTAATCAGGCAGATTAAAAAAAGATTTGTTTCTCAAAAAAGCCTTTTTATGACTTAACCTTTTACTACTTAGATACATATATTACTAAATTTAAGTTTGAAAAGGCTTCAATTCCAACCTTAAGTAGTAATGAGCAGCAAATAGCATAAAACCTTAACAGACTGCGAGTTACTCGCAGGCTGTTCTGGTTTTATGCTGGTTGCAAAAGCAATTTTCATTTGTTTCTTATGGGGAATTGGTTAATGTGTGTTTTTTTTATGGTCCAACAATCTCTATGTGCAGTATGAACAAAAACCTGATGTTAAAGTTAGAACCACTGGTGTTGTTAACACAGGATTTGACATGGAATGGATCAAATGTAGCTTAAAGAAATTAAAGTTTGAAGAAGATGCTATATATATGGATAAAAATGTATCTATAGTCAATGTTTACATTCTAGTATTTCCTGGCCCATAAATGCGCCATGCATTTTATGGCCAAATATATGAACCATGCAGTGTATGGCCCTGTATTTAAACAATGTATTTTATGGCCCCATATATGAACCATGCATTTTATGGCCCCATAACCTACCCCTACATAGTCCATGGTGAGATTATAGTATTTCCTGGCACCCTGGATCCACTTGACAACATATGAGGCTGTCAGGTTTGGGTTATTGTAGGGGTCCCTCTTTCCGTCCCCTACCCAGGCGGGGAACGCCCAGGGGAGACAATACAGCATGATTCCCGGATTTCTCTGGAATATAATATTTGTAAAATGATCATTATTTGTGTGATGTTTATTTTGGTTGATTCAATGGTTGACTGATCCAAAAACTGAACACTAACACATCAGAAATAATGAATGAAAATTCCTCTTTTTTTCATAATACAAAAAACATGAATTTATGTTTCCACATAAGTCATTTTTTGAAAAAACACAAAATTTCATACAGACAAATGTAAATGATTTTACAATATTAAGTAAGAAATCATTTCAACATTACATGACAGTTTCCAAATGCTAAAGTGTAACAGGGTTTTGTATGTGGAAAACTTGTTCTGCCTTGCTATATTAGCTGGCTTTTATATTAGCAATGCGGTAGAATGTCTTCCTGATTTGGAACCGGTAGAGTGTCTTCCTGATTTGGAACCGGGAGGTACTAGGTTCAATCTCAATTTCGGTGAAGGACTTTTCTGACTAGGCTTCAAAAGGTTACAGGGATTAATGTTGTCTACCATAGGAATATAATGTTCATTAAAAATCTGTGTAAAATTATTTCAAATAATTAAAGGATGATATACTCATCTTTTTTTCCTCTACTATTAGCCAGCTAAACAAATGAGGCTAGGACTAGCACTTACCATCAACCTAACCAAAGGTATCAAATGTTCATTAAAAATGTGTGTAAAATAACTCAAAATAAATAAGAAATCTCAAAAAAAAAAAGTCTCACTTTCTTTGGCTCTACCATGAGCCACCATTCGTAGCCTCTCTGATAGTTTTCTATATAGGTAATTAACAGACCAACCCCTCTCATATACACTTGTATAGACAGAGTCTATAGATCACATTCTCACCTTCTTTGCCTCCACCATGAGCCACCATTCATAGCCTCTGATAGTTCTCATCCCAGGGGTAGTGCAAGTGGGACACCTCTATACATATATGGGTAATTAACACACCAACCCCTCTCATATACACTTGTATAGACAGAGTCTATAGACCACATTCTCACCTTCTTTGCCTCCACCATGAGCCACCATTCATAGCCTCTCTGATAGTTCTCATCCCAGGGGTAGTGCATATGGGATGCCTCCGTGCCATCTGAATGATATAAACAACTGGGACAACCTCTGTGAAAAGGGGGTTTAATGCATGTGTGTAAAGTGGTGTCCATGATCAGACTGCACAGGCTTCAGGGACAACATTGTCCGCTTTAATTGTATTTTTTGTTTAAAGGAAGACTGTCCATGACCAAAATACAATTTAGGCAGAAAGTGTTGTCCCTGATAAGCCTGTGCAGACTGCACAGGCTAATTTGTGACTACACTTTACACACATGCATTAAAACCCCATTTCACAGATCATAGCCAAACTATTAAATCATCAGCTGGTGAAGAAGAGCTGCTTGTCAAACAAAAGTGAAAAAAGGATTGTTGAAGAACTGTTGAACACAAAACACCTGAGGAGAAAATCAGGTCGCCTTTTAGTTTCACCTTTCTAGAGTCAGTCCCTATCAAATGAATAAATAAATAAAAATTAAAATAAATACTATCTAAAAACAAGAGCACTGCATAACGGATGCCAACTCTCGGCTGCGGGTGCAGTTGTGAATAAATGAAAGCTTGTCAGATTATTTTTTTTAGAGGTCACAGTGGCCTTGACCTTGACCTAGTGACCAAAAAATGGGTGTGGCATGTAGAACTCATCAAGTTGCATCTACATATAAAGTTTCAAAGTTGGAAGCACTTTGATTTTAGAGCCAAAATAAATGTTTTAGCAGGGCGGGCGCTAGACGGCGGACGACGAGCTTGCTATGACATTACCTCGAGTTTTCTCCGAAAACAGCCGAGCTAAAAATAACACAAAAATAAAGGGTGTCCATGGAAAATTTTCTCCCACTTGCTCACACATTGACTGGTAACTGTTAGAATAGTATGATCAAAGCATTATATGGCACCAAACACGGACACAGTCAAATCACATCGCTTCCAGACAAGGCAAAAACCCTTCAATAATGGTCTAATTCCTAAGCATCAAACCTACAAATGAACCTCGCTCTGAAAAAAACGGGGCTTTATGTATGTGCATGGAGTATTTCCGAGATCAGCCTGTGCAGGCTGACACTTTACACATTTCTGGTATTTTTTTGTTGAAACTGTTGTCCCTGATTAGCCGTGAGGACTGCATTAAGCTCAATTTTCCCAGAACGAGGCTGAAATGTTTGTTAATTGTCTGATATACAATACCAAAATCCATCAATATTTCAATAATTACGAAAATCATTGTTTTGATTCATTGAGTTAACTCACCAGTGCTTTGTGCATCTCCCCCAATCTCAACCTTTAAGATCTGCAGGGAGGCTCCAAACTCAGGCTGAAACAAGACAGCAGAAATATCTGCTCAATATAATTATATGAGCCGTGCTCTGTGAAAAGGGGGTTTAATGCATGTGCCTAAAGTGTCGTTCTAGATTAGCATGTGTGTTCCTCACCAGCTAATAAGGGACAACACTTAACGCCTAACCTTGATTTTTGCTAAGAAGAAACTTTCTTCAAATGAAAATATCATAACAGTGGGAAGTGTCGTCTGCACAGGCTAATCTAAGACGACACTTGACACACATGCATTAAACCCCCTTTTCAAAGAGCACAACTCATATAAATATGAATCAGAAAGGATACTTCAACAAACACTAGGGATGTGAACAAATATTTAAATATTTGAATATTCAGAAACCTTCCCAACATGAGGTTCCATTTTGAATACAGTCCAACCCCTACTTCCGGTCACCCCTCATCACCGGTCATCCCGTGTAGGCGGCCAGTCTGTGCCGCGACCGTCGATAAACACTATATAATGCACCCCTCTTAAGCGGTAACCCTGTTTCTCCGGCCAGCGGCCAGCAATTTTGCATCCCAAATGTTAAATTCCCCCCCCCCCCCCATATGAGTGGTCACGCGCAAGTAAGTCAGTCGTGTACATTGGCAAAATTACACAGACGCAACGACGAACAAATCGATATGTACTTCCAGTCTGCGGTTTAGGCTCTGTAGTACTGAAGCGTGATGTGTGATAAACATTTTGACAGCCAGTTTGCAAATTGCAATTCATTAGCGGCGGAATATCGGGGTATCGGGTTAAAAGCAATATGCGACCGTTTGATCTTTTTGTTTCCGCACGTGTGAATATCACCTATTATTACTGGAAAGGAGATTCTTAATTTATAATTTATTATTTGTAGCTCATACTATTTCAAGCACACATTTATGACAACTATCGGCTAATTAAAAGTTTAAAAGAACAACAAAACTTTTAACCGAAATCAACTGATCTACATGTTCTCTGTGCTACAAAGTTTTTATCCAAACATCAATACACGCATGCTTTCGAACCATGTGTATGGCATGACATTGTACATTGGTGCATAATTTTCGCGCGCTTTTGTCGGGACAAAGGAAATACACGATGCTACTAGAATTTGTCAACGTCTCGTTAACATTAAACAATCGGGAGTGTGTTTCGGATTACAGATTATTATTCTCATTTGGGAATAAAACAAAACATTTATATTTGTTTTATATTTACAATAATTTCAATATTAATTTTGATAAACCCCTTTACGCGGCGAAAAACTGTTTTTATAATATTATGCATGAAAAGCACGATTACCAGGAGGATTACACCCGGTTGCTATTATCAGTCTCTTAAGTAACTGGTCACGATTTTATCGTGAAGGAGATCACTGTCGGGACCAATTCGTGCGGTAGGTATTCAAAGCCATAAAAATGCAATAAACCGATTAAATTATCGATTTATAGTGACACGGGAGTTATTCACGCATAACTGATTCACAACTGTTCCCATCTTAAGTGCATTGGGGCCATACAACGCGCATTGTGTAAACAATGAATCATGAGAATGATTCTTTTTCATTGACTTGATTCTGATGATGATCATATTGAAGATGATTAGAAAGATGAATAGAATATTTGTTGAAAGAAAATGTTGCCTTATAGCTGATTTAAGAAAGGAAGAAATACAATTATTTTAAGTCTATACATTGTTTAGTACATGTACACATATTTACCATTTTGTTTATACAAAAATTGAACAGTTGGCCATGCACTCATCAACTCCAGACTCCCTATGACCCAACCCCCTCTTAAGAGGCCACCCCGCTTAAGCAGCCAATTTGGCTGTTTCCCTTGACTGGCTGCTTAAGAGGGGTTGGACTGTATTCAATTTTCAAAGAAAATAATTAAGCAAACAAAAATTTCTTCAAGAGAAAAGTGTTGTCCCTGATTAACCTGTGTGGACATCACAAGAGAAAAGTGTTGTCCCTGATTAACCTGTGTGGACATCACAAGCTTATCTGGGAAAACACTTTACGCACGTACATTAAGCCCCGTTTTTTTCCAGAACTTGGCTGGTATGCTAGCTGTTTTATTGACCTTGGTGACACATTAACAGCAAACAATAACATTTTGAAGTTTATCCACACATTGTTCAACATTTCCAAAATTCAGGCAAATGTTTACCATATCTTTTAAAATAAATTCCTAATGTTTTCATATCTTTTTCAAGATCCTTACAAATAACAAGAGCACCACATAGGGGGTGCAAACGCTGGGCTGTGGGTGCATTTTTGAATAGATGTAAGCTTGTCAGTTCACCTAGTGACCCAAAAATGGGTGTGGTGTGTAGAACTCATCAAGGTGCATCTACATATGACTTTTCAAAGCTGTATGCGGAAGCACTTTGATTTTAGAGCCTATTTTAAAGATTTATATTAGAGGTCACAGTGACCTTGACCTTTGACCTAGTGACCCAAAATGGGTGTGGCAGGTAGATCCAATCAAGATGCAGCTACATATGAAGTTTCAAAGTTGTAGGTGGAAGCACTTTGATTTTAGAGCCAATGTTAAGGTTTTAGCACGACGCAGACGGCAGAAGCTGGACGACGAGCTGGCTATGACAATACCTCGGGTTTTCTCCGAAAACCTGCTGAGCTTAAAACCAAGCAGATACTTCAGTCAAGAACTTTTTTCAAGGTCCCTTTGGATATGTTGTCACCCTATCAACTTGGAGGTCACATGTTCAATCAGCTATTTGTAAGCGTTTTTTAGATCTTTCCAAAGACTTGAGTTATATACTGCTTCCACCCACCAAAATGGCTCAAGAGCTGTTCAATAAGCTCCAGGCTTTCCATAAAATCAAGCTCAAAGGACCGACCGACCGACAGACCGACAGACCGACATGTGCAAAGTAATATACCCCCTCTTCTTCGAAGGGGGGCATAATAAATAGGTTTAAACTAAATGAAGACCTTTTCTGAAACACAATTTTTCCTTTTTTCATTATTTAAGCATTTGCACACACATTTCAAATAACCTACCTTAAAGAGATAATCCAAAATCTCATTTCTTTGTTGCTCTGGATAATTCACCAACAATTTTGAAGTTGCCTGCAAAACACCAGAACATTCCAAGTTTTCTATGTACAGCAACACAATAAATGGGCCGTGCTCTGTAAAAAAGGGGTTTAATGCATGTGCGTAAAGTGTCATCCCAGATTAGCCTGTGCAGTCTGCACAGGCTAATCAGGGGGGACACATTCCCCTTGTATGCCTCTTATGAGCAAAAATCAAGTTTGTCAGAAAGTGTTGTGCAGCCTATTCTGGGACGAAACTTTATGCATACGCTTTAAACCTCCTTTTTACAAAGCACTGCTAGAATGTATTACCTAAAAGTTGAATGATAAGAAGAATGACACAATTATATAGCCATTCAACAGTATAAGGTGTTACATGCATTGCTTTGCACTCTAGGAAAATGGGGCTTAACAGATATGCATAAAACGTTGTCCCAGATTGACCTGTGCAGTCAACACAAGCTAATCTAGGATGACACTATCAGCATACATGTAAATTGAATTTGCGCTAAGTTATAGAGACATCCTTTAAACAAAAAAATACCATCAAAGTGTAAAGTGCCTTCCCTGATTAGCCTGTTCAGACTGCACATGCTTATCTGGGATGAAGCTTTTGGCATATGCATTAAGCCCCATTTTCCTAGAGGGTGGTTAATTTATACAGAGATTTAGATTTTTTTGTTGGCCCATTTTCAGCAGTTATTTTGTTCTTTTCCCAATGGCAGAAACTTATTTGTTATCCCATTTCCAGTTCATAACCACCTCAATGTTTTATCTATAGATGTTCCATACGAAAATGAATACTTTTAAAGTTGTCCCATGTTTAATACTGATATGTCGTTTTTTTTTATAATGATTTTCTTTTTAAGTTTCTATTTCAAGTTTAAGAAATAATTACTATGATGTAATTCATCAAATAATTGTAATACTTTTTCCTAAATTAAATTAAAATGTCATGGTAAAGTTCCCAAGGTCATATACCCAAATGATGAAAAAAATTATATGAGCCTTACTCTGTGAAAACAGGGCTTAATGCATTAGCGCAGTGCTAGTACCATATTAACTTTAGTAGTCGGCAGAGGCTAATCAGGGAAGAAACTTTGCACTTTTATCGTATTTTTCATTTTAAGGAAGTCTCTTTGCAAATACTAATAAAAGCTGCGCCATGAGCGCATGATACGCCCGTCGTTCGCCAATGAAGTAGTAAGGTAATAAATAACCCTTTGAATCATTTTTTTACTTCAGTTTATTTGTATTTGAATACATGGTTTATTTTATAAGTACATGAGCATGGAAATAACGAAATTTTGACGAACAAAGTCCCATAACTCTGGAACGACAATTCAGAATTCCGTCAAAAACGAAAGGGGATCAGGGTTTATCAATATTAAGATTGTGTTGAAATTTGAAAAAAATCCATCGAAGGATATTTGAGCTACAGTAGGACATTCAATGAAATCACGAAATTTTGACGAACAAAGTCCCATAACTCTGGAACGACAATTCAGAATTCCGTCAAAAACGAAAGGGGATCAGGGTTTATCAATATTAAGATTGTGTTAAAATTTGAAGAAAATCTGTCAAAGGATATTTGACGTAGCGTACGACATTAACAGACGGACGGACGGACGGACAGACGGACGCGGGGTATACCATAATACGTCCCGTCATAGACGGGCGTATAAAAAATCCATCGGGGGATATTTGAGCTACGGTAGGATACATGAACAACAATAACATTTAAGGTCACAGTGACCTTGACCTTAGAATGAATGACCTTGAAATGACCAGTGGTCATCTAAGTGTGCTTGCAAACCTTCATGTCAAGTTTGAAGACTCTATGTCCAAGCATACCAAAGTTATAACAATTTTAACATTTTAACATTTAAGGTCACAGTGACCTTGTGTGACCTTGACCTTAGAATGAATGACCTTGAAATGACCAGTGGTCATCTAAGTGTGCTTGCAAACCTTCATGTCAAGTTTGAAGACTCTATGTCCAAGCATACCAAAGTTATAACAATTTTAACATTTTAACATTTAAGGTCACAGTGACCTTGACCTTCAAATGAATGACATTGAAATGACCAGTGGTCATCTTCTAGTACTGGCCAATCTTTATTTCAAGTTTGAAGACTCTAGGTACAAGCATACCAAAGTTATAACATGAAATAAGAACTTTAACATTTTTACATTCAAGGTCACAGTGACCTTGACCTTCAAATGAATGACCTTGAAATGTCCAGGGGTTACTTACTAGTTCTGGCCAACCTTCATGTCAAGTTTCAAGACTCTAGGTCCAAGCATACCAAAGTTATAACAACTTTAACATTTTTACATTCAAGGTCACAGTGACCTTGACCTTCAAATGAATGACCTTGAAATGTCCAGTGGTTACTTACTAGTTCTGGCCAACCTTCATGTCAAGTTTCAAGACTCTAGGTCCAAGCATACCAAAGTTATAACAACTTTAACATTTTTATATAGCTACAGTAGGACATTCAATGAAATCACGAAATTTTGACGAACAAAGTCCCATAACTCTGGAACGACAATTCAGAATTCCGTCAAAAACGAAAGGGGATCAGGGTTTATCAATATTAAGATTGTGTTAAAATTTGAAGAAAATCTGTCAAAGGATATTTGACGTAGCGTACGACATTAACAGACATACGGACGGACAGACGGACGGACGGACAGACGGACGCGGGGTATACCATAATACGTCCCGTCATAGACGGGCGTATAAAAATAGGTGTAAAGGTTTGTCCCATATTTGCCTGGACGTAATTTAAAAAAAACTGTTCATGTTTTGGTAAATTGAGAATTTTTTTTTTATGTTTCAGATTCGCGAATTTCCGTTAGAGTTATGATATTATTGAGAAAACAGGAATACTGAACATTTACGATGCTTTAAAATATAATCCATAATATGTATCTTTTGACGACTTAAAAACCTGAAGTTCTATTGTTGTCATATTTTGTAACACTACGAGGATTGCTTAACTAAAGTATAAAATACATCAAACATTAAATGAGCACGGATGGCCAAGTGGTCTACGCGTTTGACTTTTACTCCTGGGGTCAGGGGTCAGGGCTTTTTGTCCTTCTTTGAGAGGCGCCCAATACTGGCCCTTTCCCCTAGATGTATTTTTCCCCTCTTATAGAGATTTTCCCCAAAACAATTTTTTTAACCTTTAATTATATAAGTTATCCTGATCCAGTGTAGAAAATAGACAAGTATTGCATAGTTTAAAAAAACAAGAAACCGTCGGAGACGGGTGATGCTCCCCAAAGTTTTTTTTTTGTCTTAATATTGCACTATTTATTCAGATACTAGTAAAAGGCAACATCTTGAGGGCACAGTAGTTGGGGGGACAATAATTTTTTATATAAAATTTCAAAGGGCTATAACTATGTGAAAAATCATTCGAACAGAACCCGCTGATAATATGCACATCTCCTCTTGGTAGTGAAGCTTCCCATAAAGTTTCATTGAATTCCGGTCATTAGTTGCTGAGAAATAGCCCGGACAAGAATTGCACTATATGTACAGTTAATGGAAAATTTCAAAGGGCCATAACTCTGTGAAAAATCATCCAACCAGAACCCACTGATAATATGCACATCTCCTCTTGGTAGTGAAGCTTCCCATAAAGTTTCATTGAATTCCGGTCATTAGTTGCTGAGAAATAGCCCGGACAAGAATTGCACTATATGTACAGTTAATGGAAATTTTCAAAGGGCCATAACTCTGTGAAAAATCATCAGACCAGAACCCGCTGATAATATGCACATGATGCACATCTCCTCTTGGTAGTGAAGCTTTCCATAAAGTTTCATTGAATTCCAGTCATTAGTTGCTGAGAAATAGCCCGGACAAAAATTGTGCACGAACAGACACACGGACAGATGAAGCGGCAACTATATGGTCCCCCAAAAAAAATTTGGGGGAGCATAAAAAGCAAAATAGGTTAAATTGATTATTTAAGACTATCCTTATTTTTCCCCAAAATCCGTCGTTTCGCACATTTTTTTTCCACTCAAAAAAGGCCAGGCCCTTTCCCCAAAATCAGATAAAAATCTCTGGTAGTTTGAGTTCATTAAATTTGTAGGGTTACTTTTTTTCTTTCTTTAATTTTATTCTTGTTTTTTTACTGGAGCTTTTAAGATCCAAAGTTTACATTTATCAATATAAAGCATTGAATGTCAAACTTCAATACATGCCAAAATCTATGAAAAGGTCCATTTAACACATATACTTAAGCTTGATTTTTTTAAAGGGAGGCTCAAATCAATGTCTTTGCTGAGGAAGAACAAGTAGTGTAGGGAGGATCAAATCGATGTCTTTGCTGAGGAAGAACAAGTAATGTAAAGGATTGTAATATATGTGGGAAGCATTGTACACAAAACATGCATTGGTTTGTAGAAATGAATGCAAGAAAAATCAATAATATATTTATAATGATATTATCATGATCTACTATAGTTAATCAAACAAGTATAGTGAAACAAATGCGAATTCCATAACGAAATGACATAAATAGCAAACACAACAAGAAAAGTGTTTGTCAGAAACATTATGTCCCCTTCTGCGCCGCTTTGCCTTTTTTTTTACCTTTGACCTTGAAGGATGACCTTGACCTTGACCTTCCACCACTCAAAATGTGCAGCTCCATGAGAAACACATGCATGCCAAATATGAAGTTGCTATCTTCAATATTGCTAAAGTTATGGCAAATGTTAAAGTTTGACCAAACCAACAGACAGACCAACAGACAGGGCAAAAACAAAATGTCCCCACTATAGTGGTGGGGGACATAAAAAGTGTCAAAATGTAAACCCTTCATAATACTTCTCATAAATGCCTTAAACTAAAGAGCAGCTTTGTTTCATATAAATTTTAGAATATTTCTTACTCCAGCACTAAGGCCGCCAATTCCTAAAAATCTTCTCTTGAGATTATCTGTTTTAACTACATAAACGTCAGAATGCGTAGTTCTCTGTAATTATACAAGTACATAATGCAAAATAACTTTATTACAGGAGAACATAAACATAATAAAATAAATGTAAGATGATATTGAACCCCAGAGGTGAAAATTTGTCACTATGAAACTCCATGATAAAGAGCCAAACTTTGAACAAATCTGTGATGGTGAATCTTCTTTTTTTCTAAATTTACCCGCGTTATAGGAAACTGAGGCTTAATGCATGTGGATGTTTGTTGAGAAAAGACTTCCTTGAAATTACAATTTCCATTATTTAAATTGGTAATTTATGTCACTTACTAGCCTGTAAAGACTGCACAGGCTCATCTGGGATGACACTTTATAAAGTTTACCCACATAAACAAAGCGCTGTTGTGAGGCTTTAATCTAATTTCTATTATCACTTAAAACAAATTGGCTGAAAAAGATAAGACAGAAACAAATCTTTAATTAGGGCGAAAATAATCACAGGCTGAGGCATCATATAATTTTCTATGCATGCATTTAAAACATAAACAAATTGAACAAAAATGCTTCTGATGGTAAGTTAATCAAATTTGAAATCCTTTCTTGCCAATCTAACTGATTTTGCATATCAACATTGTCTATTCTGAATAATTCTGACAACTGTCAAAAAAACTTGTGCTTTAATTGGCAAACAAAGCCGTGTCTGATGCAATTGTTTCCGATTCTGAACTAACAAAATGTAACATGCATTCAAATTGTAAGTCTTATTAGTTAATTAAATCAACTTGGCTGTTTTGTGATTGATTTACCAGTAAATCATTATTACACACAATATAACGCTTCATTATATACTACTCAAAATTTGCTAAGGATCATTTGTTATAGTATGTGTAATTTGAAGTTCATATCTAGCTAGATTCAGCCAGCGTCACACATCAATGATAAATCAATACATAAAAACAATATCAAATATATGATACTATCAAAAGTTTGTTTTCCCAACTTATTGTTTTGAGCACAAAAATAGCTTGCAGGTATACTTCTTTCAAGATTAGCAAACACAACCAAAGCACATCTATTAATTGAGGTTACATAATTGGTTATAGGGTTAGGAAAGGGGTTGGGTTATGGCATACGATTATCTGTGAACAAGTGCCTTTAAAATAAGGGTAGCGGATCCGTAGTGTAGTGGTAACACACTGGCTTCACAATCCAGAGATCGCTGGTTCGATCCCCCGCCGCACCTAACCTACTAACTCGTCTTTCGCATGAGACGTTAAACCGAGGTGCAGTGTACTAGGTGCTATACACCGGGCACTAAAAGACCCAGGGTCACCTCTGGAACGGGGTGTCTCCTGTATCTTGCACTATCCCCCGTAACCAACAAACACGTCTTTCTGGGGGCGATGGCCATATGGGAGACAATCCCGGTGCACTCGATAAAATAATGAAGAAGAAGAAGAAACTTTAAAATAAGCCTCATTTAGGGAAAACGTGGCTTAATGGATGTGCATCAAGTGTGGTCTCATATTAGCCTGTAAAATCCACACAGGCTAATCAGAAACAATACTTTCTGCTTAAACTGTATTTTTGTTAAGAGGCTACCTTTAAATGAAAACAAAACATTTTGTCACTGATGAGTCTTTATACAATGCACAGGCTAATTCAAGATGATACTTTACGCAAATACATCAAGCCAAGATTTCCCAGAGCTCTCAAACATAGGAGGTGTGCTTACACATACAGATGATATTATTGTAGTGACATTACTGTATTGTACTATGCCAACCATACCAGACAACTGATGCAACTTTTATACGACCTGATTTGACCGTGAGGATGGAGGTTGTGGGAGGGGGCATAATAATGTAAACATATAAATTTGTGTATACAAGAGCCTTATAATGAGCCCCATTCTGGAAAAATGGAGCTTCAAGCATGTGTTCAAATGTTGTCCCAGATTAATTTGTGTCTGCAGTCTGCACAGGCTTATCAAGAATGGTAATTACCGCCTAGCTATATCAACTAAATTTTAACTGAATTTACTGTGGTCTCCCCACTTCCTTTACATGCAAAACTATCACAAAAGCTGAAAGTTTCGTCTCTGATAAGCCTGTGTGGATTGCCAAATTAATCTGGGACGACGCTTTAAGCACATGTATTACGCACCCTTTTCCCAGATCGCGGCCCAGATACTTTAGTTTTAATTCTCACCCCGCCTCCACTTAGCCCCCCTATTCCGTAGAACCTCCGAGTTTCATCTTTTGTTGGAATCACGTTGTATGTGGTGTAGGCATTTAAAAAGTTAACACAACTGATTATGTATAAAACAACAATGACTGTAAGTGGTGACATTGTCAACTCAACGAATTTGTGTCAACTTAACGAATTTGTGTCAACTTCCCGTAACAACATCAGATACAAAACGCCATTTTAAGGTCATGTGAGATTTTGCGGAGGAGAATATGAGTCAGGGTGGTCAGTGGTGAAAACGGTCCGTAAAGTTTAAAGCATTATTTAAATCAAATTGTCCAATTAAATGTTTATACCATGTTAAAAATAATAACTTGTACAAGCGCTTTCTAAATGTACATCATTCAGTGCTCTGTCGCGAATATTATGATAGCAGGGGATATTTTGTGATAAACTTCGATTAACCATCTTGTCATACGTAACAAGAAGCTCTTTTTAAAAGAGGTAGTTGTCAGACGACAAAAATGGAGGAAGTATGTAAATTCGTTTCAGCCGAATATCCGCGAAAGTCTGACTCGTTTATTCAATATGGAACTGCAGGATTTCGAACAAAGTAATATATGTTAAGTACATATGCATTTTTTAACTATATACGGTAAAAAGGTACCGATTTGCAATGTAATTTCGCGATCGACACGGTGGCAAAATTTAACATTAAAAACAAGAAACCCGGATATTTACCTTGATTTACCTTGATCTTCGGGCCGTAATATTAGACAAAGTCTATCGTGGCCCCTCTTCTTTAAAATGTTTATACGCGACATAGAGTGCGCTACACAGTTGACTTAAAAAATTTCTTATTCCAGTTCTCTTTGTTCAAATTCGATTTGAACACATTCAGGGATGTTGCAGAGACAGTTTCTTCTGAAAGGGCATTCCACATGTTCACTGTCCTAGCTCCAAATGAATTTAGCTTTACATTATGATGACACTTTTTTTTGATGAATTTTAGGTGATGACCTCTCAAATCCCCTTGAGCCAAGTTAAATATATTGCTCCATTTTAGGTCGTCCAATCCGTAAATAGACTTATACAGAGTAATCATATCACTCCCAGTCTTCACGCTAACTTTTTTAGACCAATAGCCCTTCGGGCTAATTAGATAGAATTTTTAATAGCCCGAAGACATTTTCAATAGCCCGAAAAGGTAAACATAAATGTTTCGCTAGGAACAACAAAAATATTCATTTCTAATCAGAAATAACTACTTCTAATGAGTAAAAACATATGCCTGTCCCATTTACAACATTTATTATTCATTTTTCAAAACAACAGAAAAGGCATGATCCACCGACATCTCCATATCTTCATCGTCATCATCATCATCATCATCTTCATATTCTGAGTTCTCTGGCACCTGGAAAGACACACAATGTCACATACAATGTTATGTTTGCTAGATTGTTTTTAGTAGAATGATGTCTGTCTAAATAAAAAGTCATTTTCCCAAACAATGCGTTATTTTATTGTCAAAAATTGTGGTTGCCTATCATTAATCATTCAATTAATTAATGAATGTATACATGAGTTATAGTTAAATATATATTTAAGGGGTTGTAACCTTGTTGCTGGCAACATCTTTTTCGTTGTTCGAACTCTCTTGACTTCGTAAGCTCTTTTAGAAGATACAGGGTCGGTCGGCTGCTTACGTTTTTTACCTGGTAACGCCCCGCTCTGGTATCGAAGTTGGCTGAACGCCATCTTGAGCGCGATTTTAACGCAAGGATTTTTTTTTAATGAGTCATCATACGTCGATGTCCGCTTTGAACAAACGGACCAATCGTAACACTACGTCCATCTCCGGAGTCCCGTAAGAGTGGAACACGGACGTGTTTATTGGCTAACGATTTGTACCGACTACTTCCATTGACCGATACGCCTTTAACCCGAAGTGACTGACCGGTGTTCATGTAATTATTTCACTATGTTTACAATTTTACGCTCAAAAATTTAATCGACCGGTCGGGCTATTTTATATGCATTTATGATCGACCGACCGGCCAAAAAATCGACTCGGGCTTCGGGCTTATAGGCTAATTCGAAGACTGATCACTCCTATCTCTTCGGTACTCCAGAGTTAGTAGACAAAGGAATTTTAGTCTTTCTTCATATGGGAGGGTAGAACATGCAGGAACCAGTCGTGTAGCTCTCCTCTGAACATCCTCAATCTTTTTAATGTCCTTAAAATATGGCAACCAAACATTTGATCCATATTCAAGAATAGGCCTAACTAATGATTTATAGAGAGGAAGCAACATTTCCGTTTCCATGTATTCGAAAGATCTGTGAGGCCTAACAAAAAAATATGTTTGTTTCCACTGACATGGCCTAAAAAATTAGGGTAGGTAGGTAGGCAAATAATTTTATTTTTTAAAATATTTTTTTTTAGAAAATGTCGTACATGGTGCATCTTCTTCTCATTTTTTTGTGAATAACTGTATGTACAATAAATTTGATGATGTATGTAATGCAATATGGCTTTATTTAAATGCTTTAATGAAATAAAAACTTGCTGTTCATTAATTTTGCATTTGTTGCTTTCCTTATTTCCGAGTTTAATGTTGACTTCTGGCAGCGGCTTTAATAGTCCATTTTATTACCAATAAAAGGCATTACTAATGTCGCAGTAAGCTTGACCCTCAGTGTCTATAGGAATTCAGTGTTGTTATACTTTCCGTTCCTTTGGAATCATGGAGTATATACTATATTATTTATAATTTATAATATATTTAATGGCCCAAAAGCCATGCTTGGGGAACGCGAGTGGTGTTGCATGTAACATTATCACCATGAACAGACCCAATCAAACTGGGTGTGCTATTATATTTCTTGGATGCAGTTTATGCTTCCAAAGGACCACATTTTCAGATTATATTATGTACTGGTGTCGTGAGGTCTATCAACCAGGGCTAGCGCTGTCCCAAAATTTCTTTGAGCCGACCAGCTGAGCTGCGCGAAAACTGGTTTTGAAATAATTATATACACATTTACTATCAACTTGTTTATATTCTTTTAATGACAACAAGGGCATATCACATATCATAATATATCAATATACAAATAATTAGTATGGTACTTGTCAAAGTACAAACATAAGTTATTTTATAGATGAACATTTAATAGGGGTGTCGATTGTTCCAAATTTGAAATCCTGAAAATTAGGCCGGGGGTCTTGGAACCGCAGCCGCAGGAATCCAACAGGAATAAAGGGCAGATCCACCAACCCATCCAGAGCCTTTACTAATTGCAGTCTTCGAATTAGCCTATAAGCCCGAAGCCCGAGTCGATTTTTTGGCCGGTCGGTCGATCATAAATGCATATAAAATAGCCCGACCGGTCGATTAAATTTTTGAGCGTAAAATTGTAAACATAGTGAAATAATTACATGAACACCGGTCAGTCACTTCGGGTTAAAGGCGTATCGGTCAATGGAAGTAGTCGGTACAAATCGTTAGCCAATAAACACGTCCGTGTTCCACTCTTACGGGACTCCGGAGATGGACGTAGTGTTACGATTGGTCCGTTTGTTCAAAGCGGACATCGACGTATGATGACTCATTAAAAAAAAATCCTTGCGTTAAAATCGCGCTCAAGATGGCGTTCAGCCAACTTCGATACCAGAGCGGGGCGTTACCAGGTAAAAAACGTAAGCAGCCGACCGACCCTGTATCTTCTAAAAGAGCTTACGAAGTCAAGAGAGTTCGAACAACGAAAAAGATGTTGCCAGCAACAAGGTTACAACCCCTTAAATATATATTTAACTATAACTCATGTATACATTCATTAATTAATTGAATGATTAATGATAGGCAACCACAATTTTTGACAATAAAATAACGCATTGTTTGGGAAAATGACTTTTTATTTAGACAGACATCATTCTACTAAAAACAATCTAGCAAACATAACATTGTATGTGACATTGTGTGTCTTTCCAGGTGCCAGAGAACTCAGAATATGAAGATGATGATGATGATGATGACGATGAAGATATGGAGATGTCGGTGGATCATGCCTTTTCTGTTGTTTTGAAAAATGAATAATAAATGTTGTAAATGGGACAGGCATATGTTTTTACTCATTAGAAGTAGTTATTTCTGATTAGAAATGAATATTTTTGTTGTTCCTAGCGAAACATTTATGTTTACCTTTTCGGGCTATTGAAAATGTCTTCGGGCTATTAAAAATTCTATCTAATTAGCCCGAAGGGCTATTGGTCTAAAAAAGTTAGCGTGAAGACTGTAATTGTTCTTTTTTATAGTCTTTCCAATTGTATTTTCAGGTGAATACAATTTAAAATATTATAAACCACACCGTCCGTATCACCGCATGTGCATTCGTCATTCTATTTCTTCTATAAAGAACTTCGAAAATAAATTATAATCGACGAAAAATAATTACTGTATCTGAAAACGACAGTCCGAAAAATTGTACGCGTTTGCCACATTAATTAAAATGTGCATATCGTTTGACTGCAGACATTGCAAAACCTAGCAAATATACAATTTGGTTGCCATATTGCTTTACAATAGCATTTTTGTGGGTAAAAAACAACTTAATTATCACCTTTTAATTTCAAACGATAATCGGCAAAAAGGTGTAACATCGTCGAAATAGAACTAATTATTTAATTATCATCCTTTAATTCAGATCGATGGTCGGGAGAAAGGTGTTAAGTAATCAGCTTAGAAATAATTTATTTATTGGTACGCTTCTTTTGATTTGCTAATCTTTAAATACGACGTTTGCAATCGGCCGCTATATTGTTGGCAGACGACAAGATCAACTGACTGTGTATTCCAAGTGTACAGTGTCTGCGCATGAATCAGGGCTCGAAATTAACACTCGCACACTCGCAAAATGCGAGTGAAAAATACCGATTGCGAGTTAAGTTTTAAGCCACTCGTATTTTTTTGCGAGTAAAGAAATAGTGAAAAAATAGTAATATTGCTTAATGCGTTCGACGTCATGAACGCTAAACCGTATGTCAATTTATAGAACGTCCGAATACCCGTATGCTTAAGCGCGCACCTTGTATGTAGACTGGTATACTATAGTACAGATACACAGATGGTATTGGTACATAGAACGTGAAACATTCGATTATTCACACGTGTTCATTGAACTTGAACAGCCATGGCGTTGAAGCGAAAAATAACTTGTTTCTTTTTGCCAACAGACGGAAATAACAATATAAGTAATAAGATATAGCAAAGTTAACCGTTGAGTAAAAAAACCCAGAAATTAAATCCTTCTACGAAAACATTAAAAAAGTGAAAAGAACTTAATAAATAACAAATATTTGCAAGAATGTTTTTGATTTTGCGAGTTAGTATTAAAGCTGCTCGCAATGTTTTGCAAGTAGAAAAAAAAGTTAAATTCGAGCCCTGATGAATGACCCAATATCATGTGTGAGCAAACTCATTGCTGATTGGCCAGCTACCACGTGCGCTTCAATAACAATAAAAATGATATGCGGATAACGTAGACAAGTTTGACAAGTTTATTGACCATCGCCGAAAAATACGCGGTCCGATTTTTTTCGAATTTTGGGCTCAAAAAAGATTAGGACCGGCGGCAAAAAATTAGGTAGGGTCGGGCCACCGGAAACAAACAATTATTTTTGTTACGCCTGAATAAGTTCTAGTACTCTCTGTGCCTTAGAAGTAATGTTTGATATGTGCTCTCCAAAATGTAAATTTTCATTGAAAGTCACTCCAAGGTCCTTCTCAGATTGTGCCGAGTCCAGGTGTATGAAATTTCCATCTTTATCGAGCGTTGAATACCTATGCCTTTCATTAGTAGATCCTATATGCATGACTTTGCATTTTTTGGCATTGAAAGAAAGCTTCCATTTCAAACTCCAGTCACACAGGTTGTCCAGATCTTGCCGCAATTCATCACATTGAGTAGTGGTATTAACATTTGCGTAAATCTTGGTATCATCCGCAAAAATTTTGACTATTCCATTGACAACATCTGGCAGGTCATTTATAAAGCAAAGAAAAAGTACAGGACCCAGAACGCTTCATTGTGGAACTCCGCTTATGACTTTAGACCAATTGGACGTTGCTGGGCCTATCCTTACACAATGGGATCGTGCTGTTAGAAAATTCTCAATCCAATTCAGGGTAACACCATGCACACCCAGACAATTTAGTCTATCATGAGCCTATCATGTGCCACGCTGTCAAAGGCTTTGCTGAAATCTAGATAAATAACATCTATAGGGGATCCTTCATCAACACTTTCAGCCCATCTGTCGAGAATTTCCAGTAATTGAATATTACATGAACGTTAAGGACAAAAACCATACTCATTGTCCGAAAGTAGGTTCATATTTAACAAGTATGACATTAATTTATCTCGGATGATTTTTTCACAAAGTTTACACACAACAGATGTCAAACTCACAGGTCTATAATTCGATGGTTCTTTCTTATTACCAGATTTAAATATTGGTGCTACAGTAGCCTTCTTCCAATCATCTGGTAATTTTCCTTTTATACGTGATTCCCTAAATATCATATGCAGAGGTTTTAAAATGTGTCCTTGTGTTTCAAATAAAACCTTCGGATGAAGACCATCTGGACCAGGTGATTTATCAGGTTTTAAGGTTTTCAACACTTTTTGAACATCGCTAATGGATATCTCAAAATCACTCATAGAAAACGGTATGTCATTTGGCACTTCCTCATTAAATGCTTCACTTCTTACAAACACACTACTAAAAAAAGAATTCATGATTTCTGCTTTCTCAAAATCTGACTTTGCTTCTGAACCGTCTGCTTTTTTATGATACTTATACTGTCTCTCATTTTTCTCTTAGAATTCACATACTTCCAGAACGATTTGTTGTTTAATTTTATTTCCTTGGCGATTTTCCTTTCATAGTCTCTTTTAGCCTCCTTAACAGTGGATGAACACTCATTTCTGGTTAAGGCGTAGACAGCATAGTTCTCCCTGTTTCTCGAATATTTGTACCGCTTCCATGCTTTATTTTTCTTTAAAAATGCTTCCTTGCACTTTTTGTTGAACCATAGGGGGTTTCTCTTGTGTTTATCATTCCGTTTTCTCTTAGGTACATATTTATTGACAAGATCAGTAAGCGAGATCTTAAAAAAATACCACATTTCTTCAATATCCTTATCTTTCATATTGTCCCAGTCTATTTGAGCTAATTCTCTGTTGATAGCGTCATAATCCCCTTTATAGAACTGATGACTTTTCGAAACTTCCTCTCCTGTGTAGTAAAGGGCTAATTGAAAGTTCAAAACAGAATGGTCACTTAAACCAATGGGTGGTTGAATGCTTAAAGAATCCTGATCAATCATGGTCTCTTCGTTTGTGAAAACAAGATCCAATCAACTTGGAGTTTGACCCTCTCGATTTCTAGTGAAAGTCTTGATATGTTGAGGTAAATAATTATCCAAAGAGCAATCCAAGAATCTTGTTCCAGAGGCATTGATTGCGTAATCACTGTTGCAGTTTTCCCAATCTATATCCTTGTAATTGAAATCACCCAATAACATGTAATGACTGTAGTTAAGTGCACAGGACTGGGTTATAAGCTTTAAAAGTCTCTCATTATTGGCCTCAGTAGATGATGGGTTACGATAAATCACTCCAATAAGTATCTTATCATCGTCTTTCAGGATTATTTCACACCACACATTTTCATCAAAATTTATGTCTTCAAACAAGTCAATCTTTGTAGCCTTAAGTTTTTTTCTCACTAAAATATGACACCACGCTTACCATTATGATTTGGCATAAAAATATTATAATTGAAAAATGACAAGTTATTAATATTATATTTGTCATAACTGACCTTCGGAAATACTTCACATAGTCCAACAATATCCGGATTTTCAGGGCGAGGTATAAAACCCGGAACTATCCGGAAATCTTTATGGTAAAACCCGGAACCGATATAAATGGTTATAACTTCATTATTATTCGTCCGATATTAATTATAATGGTACCGTTGTAAAGAAGATCCTCTACAGATTCTAACCATATCAAAATATTTTATGGCAGGGTCGTAGTCGGCCTGTAAATCGCGGACAAAGTTGGCCTGTTTTAACGTTTTTTTTTACACACGCAAATGCCGAAAAGAAAACCCGGAACCGATATAAATGGTTATAACTTCATTATTATTCGTCCGATATTAATTATAATGGTACCGTTGTAAAGAAGATCCTCTACAGATTCTAACCATATCAAAATATTTTATGGCAGGGTCGTAGTCGGCCTGTAAATCGCGGACAAAGTCGGCCTGTTTTAACGTTTTTTTTTACACACGCAAATGCCGAAAAGAAAAACCGGAACCGATATAAATGGTTATAACTTCATTATTATTCGTCCGATATTAATTATAATGGTACCGTTGTAAAGAAGATCCTCTACAGATTCTAACCATATCAAAATATTTTATGGCAGGGTCGTAGTCGGCCTGTAAATCGCGGACAAAGTCGGCCTGTTTTAACGTTTTTTTTTTACACACGCAAATGCCGAGAAGAAAACCCGGAACCGATATAAATGGTTATAACTTCATTATTATTCGTCCGATATTAATTATAATGGTACCGTTGTAAAGAAGATCCTCTACAGATTCTAACCATATCAAAATATTTTATGGCAGGGTCGTAGTCGGCCAGTAAATCGCGGACAAAGTCGGCCTGTTTTAACGTTTTTTTTTACACACGCAAATGCCGAAAAGAAAACCCGGAACCGATATAAATGGTTATAACTTCATTATTATTCGTCCGATATTAATTATAATGGTACCGTTGTAAAGAAGATCCTCTACAGATTCTAACCATATCAAAATATTTTATGGCAGGGTCGTAGTCGGCCTGTAAATCGCGGACAAAGTTGGCCTGTTTTAACGTTTTTTTTTACACACGCAAATGCCGAAAAGAAAACCCGGAACCGATATAAATGGTTATAACTTCATTATTATTCGTCCGATATTAATTATAATGGTACCGTTGTAAAGAAGATCCTCTACAGATTCTAACCATATCAAAATATTTTATGGCAGGGTCGTAGTCGGCCTGTAAATCGCGGACAAAGTCGGCCTGTTTTAACGATTTTTTTTACACACGCAAATGCCGAAAAGAAAACCCGGAACCGATATAAATGGTTATAACTTCATTATTATTCGTCCGATATTAATTATAATGGTACCGTTGTAAAGAAGATCCTCTACAGATTCTAACCATATCAAAATATTTTATGGCAGGGTCGTAGTCGGCCTGTAAATCGCGGACAAAGTCGGCCTGTTTTAACGTTTTTTTTTACACACGCAAATGCCGAGAAGAAAACCCGGAACCGATATAAATGGTTATAACTTCATTATTATTCGTCCGATATTAATTATAATGGTACCGTTGTAAAGAAGATCCTCTACAGATTCTAACCATATCAAAATATTTTATGGCAGGGTCGTAGTCGGCCAGTAAATCGCGGACAAAGTCGGCCTGTTTTAACGTTTTTTTTTACACACGCAAATGCCGAAAAGAAAACCCGGAACCGATATAAATGGTTATAACTTCATTATTATTCGTCCGATATTAATTATAA